>NC_088864.1:26239139-26539139 GCF_032884065.1 Artemia franciscana
ACTAAAGTTTAATTTGATTTTATTAAATTTTACTTCCACATTTATATTATGAAAGTGCCAAATTCACTAGGAGATTTTTCTGAATAACAGGACAGAGGTTTTGTAGGATAAGGCATTCACAGTACATAGTATAACCAATTCATACCATAGGGTGAGCTTCGATGCTATCAATGCTTAAGTCCAACGATTAAATGAAACTTGATGAAACATGTATTTGAAGGAATAGCAAGGATACTTGGAAGTATAAAGCACGGTTTTTCTTTGTAAATTAAGCTAGGTTCATTGTTGTGTCAGCGCCTAACTTGCCTTATTCTACTTCCAAATCATTTGTTTTTCAATTGATAGTACAATACCATCCATTACATCAGGCTTATTTCCGAACCAGCGTTGACACAAAGCTCATTTTATTTGAATCATCGGCAAAATCGTGAATTATAAACCTTAGTTTGACCATTTTAATATCTACTCGTATAAGTTAAGAAAAGTTTTAAAAATATGGAAGATTCATATGATAAGTGTCATATACTAAATAAGACTTAAAACTAACAAGAAATTATTGTAAATGAGCAAAAACAGTCTAAAATAAACAGAAATTAAAAGGAATATTCAAGCTAAATTTAAAAAAATATTATGGCTGAATAAGTGAAACATTAAACGGACAAATATTGAAGTGAAGCATCGACTCAAGCTCGAAGAGCGAAAATAGAAATTCTAATTATGTTTTACAAATATGAGGTAAAACCAAAAATAAGGGATAACAGCCTTTAAACCCTTATAGTGGTTGAGTACTTCTGAGCCTTTTTCTAAAAGCAATATTCATTTTGAAGAATATTTTTTTATATTTGTAAAAACTTCAACAAAGGAAGAGGAATTTTCGATAGAATTTGTTTATTTACAGTTTTAAGTAGATGATTTTAAAAATATACTTCTTTGTAGCATTTTCTCTTTTGATATCATTTCATTCAGAAATATAGCATTCTTATACCTTGAGCTGTTTTAATCATATCGTTCCCATAGCCGCAACTTTTGGACCTTCAACCTTTTCAGAGAAAAAGGACTGCTTTGACACTTTGATCCAATTCCATAGGCCATATGGGCTAGAGGAGGGCTTACCAGGCACTAAAGTGGCGGTAGATTGACCTGAAAACAGTTTCCAACTCAATCGGTTTAAAGAACTAAAACGATAAATTTTTGATCTAGTGAGCCCCTCCTCAAGGATCTACAATCAGGCGTTCTATGTGATAGCCAACAGGATAAAAAATAATATTAAGAAGCATGGGAAATTGCTCTTTACTAAGTCTAAGCGCTCTTTAATATAGCAATGACTATTATTAAATGTTCAAATTTTAGCGTTAGAAAATGTGAAACACTCCCCTGGAACTTTCTTTTTAGTGGATAGACCCCTGCTAGTTCTATTAAAATTTATATATTCTAGGGACTTCAGATTCTAACAAATGCTACAAATCAAAGTTTAGTCTTTTGTACTGGACTGCCATTTATCACCATTAGATATAACTTAGAACAGTGTTGCAATAAATGAAAATCATACGCTGAATCCGGTCAATATGTAAGTAAAAAAAGAAAACGTTCAACAATTAGAGTTCAACAAAAGAGTTTCACTTCATGTCTTGTCTTGCAAGCTATAACAAGCAATATGAAACATTTCAAAGCTCAGATACTTGTGACTGTTACAACGTCCCTTAAACATAACAATAAAGGAAAACCACCCAGTAAAAGGAGAGCCTTTGTTCTGACAATCGCCCAAAAAATGGTGAATACAAGCTATTGTCGACGCCTCACGCCACCTATGACCGACAAACGACAAACGACTCTTGAGATTTCAAAATGCTAAAGGGGGTCAGAGGAATAGACAGGTATTTCTCAGCGTTACTGAGGATAGAGAGTACCCCAAAAGTAACTGACTATTTCTGCCAAATTGGTAACTTCAATAGGTGCTCACCATCCTTCGAGTGATTACTTAAAGCACATATTTTACGACACAATATTCTAATCATCAATATGCCAAGTGAATCTTCAAAATGTTGAATAGCAACTCTAGAACATGTCATGCATTTTGGTTATATGTTGGCATAATGGGTTGCTTTTGCTTGTATAAAATAACTAACATTTTTTTTTTAACTTGTTTCCAAATGGACTAAAAAATAGAAAATGATTTTTTCTTTTCTCAAGAATCTACAAACACAAAACGGATTGGGCTTTTAATATCATAGATTTCAAATACATCTAAGTTGTAAATGCATAAATGGAAAAAAGTAGGTTCAGAAAAAAAGAGAAAAAACACGTAAAGCCTAATCCATTTTGCACCCCTTGTTTTCACTTATATTTATAAATTCTCGAGAAAAAATCATCTATTATTTAGGCCATTTTGAAAACGAATTGGGAATTATATTTATTTTTGTCAACTTCTTAATGCTTCTTAAGGCTAAAATTGTTTTTTAGTTTCCTTTAAGACAAAACTTAATTTTATCTAAAATTCAAACCCAAGTTCTTGTGGCCACAAGCAAGTGTTGTTACTAGTGCGCTACCAAGTCTAGAATATTAGTTTTTATTTTTATGGATTTTGTTTGTCCAATGATCTGTCCAATGTTGTTTTATATATACAAGGGGAAGTATGCAAGAGGGATGATTTTTGATGTTGTATTATTGCACAAATAACGAAAATGTATATTATCAATATGATTTTCTACTCTAGTACGAAGCAATTATATCAACATATAGGTTTTCACTTATGGTATGCTACCAGTCTGATGCTTCATCTAAATCTAGCAGTAGAACACCTTTAGCCATACGTTTCAAAATTTTTCCTGCGTATCTCAAAGCTTTCGACCTTCACTAGTCTCAAATTTAAGTCAGCCAACGAATTCTGGAAAATATTAAGGGGGCTGGAAGGGGGGTATGCAACATGAGAAGGTTTTGATGCTGTATTATTGCAGTGTGCTCGGAAGTAGGCTACATACAATGATAAATTTGGAAGTAATTGAACATTTGAAGTAGTAAAAAAAAAATAGGTCTCACAAATTTAACGAATTTATGTTATAAAAGGGATACAAACGAGTTAACAAAAAAGCTGGTGAGTCGAGGAAACGAGTTACAATGAAAATAAGACTTCCCTGATTAAAATATGGTGTACACCAGAGTGAGCTTAGAAAACGTAACTTTTTTTTAAATTTCAAAGGCTTTTAAAATTTGACAGAAATTCTTTTCAAAAAAATTGGACAGAATATAATTTATTTCTTATGGTGGATCAACCATGTAAGATTGATTAATTTATTTTTTACGACCCATGAAGGAGGCGAAAAGTACGAAGTGTCTGATTTCCATATACTTACCAAGTTAGATTTAGGATAACCTATCTGCAACATCAATAGTTGCATACCATGATGACCGTTCCACTGAAATCTGAGGAAAGAGAAATGCCATTTTGCAATAGTAAACAATGCATTCAATTTTCTACCGGCCTTCATGCCAAAATCACCCCCCCCCCCACACAAAAAAACAGATACTTGCTTTACTTATCATTAAAAAATAACTTTGGCGGGATGGAATTATATTCATGATGGATAATTGCATCTGTTATACGAAGAATATGTCATTGTTTTTACCTTGTTTGTTTAAAGAGGGATTGGAGAGATAAGCTCTATTAGTAATTTCCACATCACAATGATTGCCAATTCGAGGACAGTCAATATCAATATATTTCCTATTGTCTTGAATCCTCATACACGGTATAATACATTTATGTGTATATTCGAGTTGTATTATATATGTGGTCACCTGTTTGCTTTCTTCTCTTTATTTTTTTCGGATTTGATATTTTTAAATTTATCTTTCTGTATTTAAGAGTAATTATCTTCTATTTGATAAAAAATAGACCAGGTGCCCCGAGTAAAGAAGGCAAGGGACCAGCGACCCGAAGAGCATTGTGACTAAAAGTTAAAAATGTTATTAGAAAATGAAAATATTATTGCACTTATTCGAGAATGAGCTTGCAATTACCAGCTGGCTATGCAAGTCATACTTTAAATACTTTCAGTAAAGCATTATTAATTTCTTTAGCGTATCGGATAGGGGGTTGAGGAGTAGCAATTTATCCTCACAAACCAGAGCAAATAAACCTCATTTTGCAGGATAATCTATGTCCCTGCTTCGTTTTAATGTGGCTCTTTACGCTCGTTTGAAGAATATTGTACATATATTTAATTGTTACTAAAACTAATTAACTAGGAGTACTTTTATTACTTAATTAGCTGATTTATTAATAACCATAATATACAAGTATTATCTTGGTTAAACAGAATATTCTGAAAACATAGTGTTTCCACAATCAGTAAAGAGCTTACGAAAAACTTAAAACAAGCATAAACTATCTTACGTAAAATGTAAAAAATAAGTCGATCAAAATTGATATGAATGAAAATATTCAAATTAACACTAATATAAGTTGCAATGAACCATTAAGCCCAACTGAAAACACGCATTAATTGCCATAAACAAGTTAGGTGCTGGCCCCTTGCACAGCTTCCATATTACGCACGTAATTTTCTATACTAACTGGTTAAGTTTTCCCACTTAAACAATACCTTGCACAAAAGAATAACATACAGATTCCTAGATGTGTCATATTCATCTTCCAAAGTTATCACAATTATCATAAGCAAACGATTCAAAAATTAAAAATGTGGAATAGATTTCAAGATGCAATGTCTGGTCAATATTGAAAGGTTTCTTATAAAAGTTTACTAATTCATTTTCAAAATTTGTTAGTAGCTCATCCAGAGATTCCATATTATAGCTGCTATACTGATTTTTCCTTGTCGTAATAACAAAAATTTAAACAGAGCTTGAGTTTCTTTGCACTGTCTACGTTATGGATGAAACTGGTCCATAAGATTAGATAACTTAAAGTCTTAAGTTAAGCTTGCGTGTAAGGCTCCACGTCTTAGAGTGAAAAAAACTTGAGCCTAGTTTAGAGGAAGCCACGGCCAATAGTAACCAATTTCAGCAGCTCAGTTTGAAAACAAATGCATCTAGTGAGAATAATTGCAATTAGTAGCTGATTCAGGAATGGTAACTATTATTTTGATTATTTATAGTAAAATATAACCTTGAAAAAAAAATTATGCTAATTTTTAAAAAGAGCATCAAAGAACTCCACAAAGCGCTGTACCATTAGAATCACCATAGTCAAAAACCTCACGCAGAAAACTAGCAGCCCCCCCCCCCCTGAACGACACAGAAAGTCACTTTTTGGACGGAAAGAACTGAGAGTTTTTTTTTTCCTGCCAAAGGGTTACTAGAACATAATAGAGATCTGCTGAAGGGCTCATTTGTAAGTCAATTATCATACTCACTTGATTTTTAAAGTTCGACTTGATAACGCTATTATAAAGTGCTATAAAACCCCTAAAGTGAACTTTGGGTGGCATTTCTCGGGTATAAGGGCTGGGAAGCATAAAAAGGGTACCGTCATAATCTATCAAAAGTTTATGGCAATATATCAAAAACCCTATACCTGAGGTTCACAATCCTCCCTTATGTATCCCCCCTTCCCGGCCCCGTTGTTTTTTCTTAAATTGTCTACTGACTGTCAGAGCTAAGCTAATCAAACAGTTCGTGGTAACGAACTGTAGTGAGGAGCGACCCGGCTCAATAGTAACCTAAACTCTAAAAAATGGAATTTGATACCTATAGCTACATCAAAAGAATCATATCTTAATAATGATTTTAAATATATAAGTTTCATCAGGTTTAGTCTTACCAATCAAAAGTTACGAGCCTGAGAAAATTTGCCTTGTTTTAGAAAATAGGGGGAAACACCCCCTAAAAGTCATAGAATCGTAACGAAAATCACATCATCACATTCAGCGTATCAGAGAACTCTATTGTAGAAGTTTCAAGCTCCTACCTGTAAGAATCTGGAAATTTGTATTTTTTGCCAGAAGGCAGATCACGGATGGGTGTTTATTTGTTTGTTTGTTTTTTTGTTTTGTTGTTTTTTTTTCCAGGGGTGATCGTATCGACCCAGTGGTCCTAGGATCTTGCGAGAGGGCTCATTCTAACGGAAATGAAAAGTTCTAGTGCCCTTTTTAAGTGACCAAAAAAATGAAAAACCTTATAACTATGTCTTTGGGGATGACTTACTTCCCCACAGTCCCCGTGGGAGGGGCTACAAGTTGCAAACTTTGACCAGTGCTTACATATAGTAATGGTTATTGGGAAGTGTACAGACGTTTTCAGGGGGACTTTTTGGTTGGGGGAGGGGTTGAGAAGAGGGGATATGTTGGGGAAACTTTCCATTGAGGAATTTGTCATGGGGGAAGAAAATTTTCATGAAGGGAGCGCAGGATTTTCTAGCATTATTTAAAAAAATAACAATGAAAAAATAGATATGAAAAAGTTTTTTCAACTGGAAGTAAGGAGCAGCATTAAAACTTAAAACGAACAGAAATTATTACGAATATGAGGGGCTTACCTCCTCCTAATACCTCGCTCTTTACGATAAAGTATTTTTAGTAAATTCAACTATTTATTCTACGGCTTTTGTGATTCAGCGGTCATTGTTAATGAATTGGGACAAATTTAAGCTTTAGTGTAAAGAGCGAGGTACTGACGAGGGGTTGAATCCCCTCATACATGTAATAAAAACATGAGAATACAGAAGTTCGTTACGTAAGCTAATTTATAAGTTACGTGTATCTTTTACTAATAAAAAGATTCGTAAAAAAATAAAAGTTCTATTTGCCTTTTTAAGTAACTAAAAAATCGGAGGGCAACTAGGCTTCCTCCCCCGCTGTTTTTTTCTCAAAATCATTCGATCACTATGGGAAAGCCATTTAGCCAAAAAAAATAAATATACAAATTTCGTTTTAATTATTCCTCTGCGGAGAGCCAAAATCAAAACATGCATTCATTCAAAAACGTTCAGAAATTAAATAAAAAAAAACAAAATTTTTTAACTGAAAGTAAGGAGCGACATTAAAACTTAAAACGAACAGAAATTACTTCGTATATGAAAGGGCTGCTTCCTCATCAACGCCCCGCTCTTTACGCTAAGGTTTTTTACTGTTTTAAAAAGTAGAGTTGAGAGAAAGAATCAAACTTTAGCGTAAAGAGCGGGGCGTTGATGAGGAAGCAGCCCTTTCATATGCGAAGTAATTTCTGTTCGTTTTAAGTTTTAATGTCGCTCCTTACTTTCAGTTAAAAAAACTTGTTTTTTTTAAATTTAATTCTATTAGAAAGGATTTTTCCTGGGTTTGGCTAGTGGCGTCAATTCACGAAAATTTAGAGCTTGGGAGGAAAAATAAATTTTCCTAATAATTTCCAGAAGGGGATAATTCCAGTAGCAAGGATAATTCTAGGCTTGGCTAGTGGCGTCAATTCACAAAAATTTAGTGGGTGGGAGGAAAAATATTTTTTCATTTTTTTTCAACGAAAACACCAAAAATGAGCAGTGTCCCATGAAAATACTCCAAAAAATGTATTTTCAAAGTCAATGTAGTGCAAAAAGTAGGAGCATAAGTACCCCTACCCCCTCCAAATTCCGCTACTGGAGCTAGCAGACAAATGCAACATGGTGGAGAGATGTTGAAAGGCTGAATTAAAAGCTATTCATCATCTCAACGGACATCTTGTAGATTTAAGTAGATTTAAGTGTGGTGCCTCAGTAAAGAGCAAAGTCGGCTCTATGTTTCTTTTTCTTTCATCAAGGCACTTCATATGGAAAGAGCTGCCGTAGAAATTTCGGATAGGGCTAATTTGATTGGAAATTAAAAATGCTGTTTTTTTATGAGTCAGGTCGTTGTAGCACTAGTAGAAGTAGTATTTGAGGTAGCAGAAGTAATATGTAATGGTAACAGTGATAGAAGTAGTAGTAGTGGCAGTAGGAGCAGTAGTAGTAGTAGTAGCAGTAGCAGTAGTATTAGTAGTATTACTAGTAGAAGTATTAGTAGTAGTGGTAATGGTAGCAGTAGTGGTAGTAGTGACGGTAGTTGTAGCAGCAATAGTAACATTAGCAGCAGCAGCAGCAGAAGTAGTAGTAGTAGTAGTAGTAGTAGTAGTAGTAGTAGTAGTAGTAGTAGTAGTAGTAGTAGTAGTAGTAGTAGTAGTAGTAGTAGTAGTAGTAGTAGTAGTAGCAGTAGCAGTAGCAGTAGTAGTAGTAGTAGTAGTAGTAGTAGTAGTAGTAGTAGTAGTAGTAGTAGTAGTAGTAGTAGTAGTAGTAGTAGTAGTATTAACAGTGGTAGTAGCAGTAGTAGTAGCACTAGCAGTAGTAGCAGTAGTATTAGTAGTAGTAGTAGTAGTAGTAGTAGTAGTAGTAGCAGAAGTAGTAGCAGTTATAGTAGTAGTAGTAGCAGTAGTAGTAGCAGTGGTAGTAGCAGTAGTAGTATTAGTAGCAATAGTAGCAGCAGTATTATTAGTAGCAGTATTAGTAGAAGTAGTAGTAGTATGCACATATTGCCCTTTGACTAATTCAACATCCACCTCAATATGTCCTGAAAACTTCAAGTTAATGCTCTAAGACATTCCTGAGAACTTGCTGATACATCCTTTTGAAAAAATGCAGGCACCTAGTGTGTTTTTATTTAATTCAATATCCTCTTCAACATTCCCTGAAAGCTTCACCTTAATACTTCTTGCCTTTTGGAAACCCCCCAGAAGCAAAACTGTCCCCTTTGGTAATAACACATAAAAAATGTAAGCAACGGGTAAATTGCATAGCTTACAGCCCTTGACCTAAGGAATGTGGAAGGGTAGTGCCCAGAGGCATAGTTATTGGACCTTTCAACTATGTTGAACAAAATGGCAATCTTAAAAAATCTTCGCGGATGTTTTGAGGGGAGGGAAGCAAAAAGGGACAAAGGAGGCGGGCTGGTCTCCTCCAGTAACTTTCGACTCTTAAAAATTGCAATAGAACATTCACTTTCCAATCGAGTGAGTCCCCTCGAAAGTTTCTGTGACAACACCTTCCATACGAGGTGGCTGGGTGAAGAAAAAAAACAACAAAAAGCAAAAACAATATATAGAGCCAACTTTGCTCTTTGCTTAGCCGATGATTAAAAGAAAAACAAAAATAGTTTACTTATGTGCGGCAAAATCCTTTGGTGACAACAAAAAAAAAGAAGAAGAAAAAAGATAAGTCAAGTTTTACGAAGGCCAATATAACACCAAGTCCAAACTAGCCTTCTGTCCCGTTTCCCAATTATACGCCTACAGCATTGACATGAGTAATCAAAACTTTAATTGTGTATTTTATTTTGTGTTCTGTAACAAAATGGAAATAAACCGGGACTTAATTTAAGTAATGCCTATATTGCAGCTAATAAAGATTGTATCTTGTATACTTGGAGGAGCAAACAGGATTTTAATTCTTAAATTAGTCAGGGTATTGCTACTCTCAGCTAGGGTAAAATCTTAATTGGCTAAGCAGGTGAACACCGATGAAGAGAAAGGCTAAAGTGTTTTAAGATTGAAATAATTAGTAATATATCTATTTAAAAAAGAGCGGAAAAGACAACTAATTGTCCACAAAGTCACATTTGAAGAGCAACGTTACCAACTCTCGCTGGTTAACAAATTACCACTAGAATCTAAACTTAAATTTGTCCTTTCTTTAAGACTTGACTTAAAGTACATTCATATAAAATACTTAAGGTTTCAGTTTGCAGTTGTAATGACTGTAAAGAGAGGGGGAGAATCACCGAGGCACAAACCCCGAATGGGCCTAGTGAGACATTCTAAAAGACAGTCTAAAACTATAAAATTTCAATTAAATTCTTAAAAGATTTACAGTTGAGGGGGAGAGAAGATTTATTCAGTTGACCTTATCTTTG
This sequence comes from Artemia franciscana, assembly GCF_032884065.1. Taxonomy (NCBI): domain Eukaryota; kingdom Metazoa; phylum Arthropoda; class Branchiopoda; order Anostraca; family Artemiidae; genus Artemia; species Artemia franciscana. The sequence continues at coordinate 26,248,988 of NC_088864.1, forward strand.
CCCTAATGAAGTGATTTTTTTTATCGCAAGATTTTTGCTTTGATAAATAGGGTTTATTTTATTCATGAGCTTGAGCTAATGTAAACAGATTTCATTACTTGTCTTTTTGTAAGAGAGTCCCCCCCTTTTGGCTTATTTCACCACACTGACTTTCAGTGTCTGTTTTATATGTCTTATTAGGCATTGTTCCAGCAGCAATAAGTAAGTAATTGTCATCTGCAGTTGGCAGAAATTTATCAAGTGTTTTCCCTGGTACTCAAAAATTAAAGGAAGGTTCTACAATTGAGATAGAAGTGGTTCTTTCGACCCTAAGCCAAGGGGGGAAAGTTTTCAAGGGTCTTTTGTGGATCGTCTCGGTCCTTGACAAATCAATGCTGACCAAAAGAAAATTACAGACTCAATAAACATGAACAAAAATCCGAACTTTATCAATAGATTTTAAAGAAAAGGAACATAGATAAATTATTTATAATTAAGACTAGAAAGGCAAAGGATTCAAGATTAATCTTGATTTAAGTCCAAATATCAATTCAAGTATTAATAATTACCAAGGATCAGAAAATGCGTCCTTTTTTTCTGTAAATGTTTTGTTTGGTGATTACCAAAGACATAGAATTTTTATCTTAGTTCAAACTAGGTATTTACATACATAGTTACTTTAGGGGAGAGTTAAATTGACCTAAATAGTGAAAAAAGTCAAGCTTAGGTCCATAAACGTTGCCGGACGTAAAAAAAGGCTTGACGATACTGGCAATAGATCCCTGATCTATACATGCCTGAATAATCCGAAGACTTGGGTTTCAATGCAAAGAGAAAAAAGGAATGTATGATATTCTTGTCCGTGAAAGGCCTAAGATCGATACAAGTGCTTATGCACGGAAAATCAATTTTCAAGAAAGGGGATCTAGGACGTCCCCCCTTCTCGAAGTGGTGACTAGGACCATTAAAAGTAAATCTCGTCTCAAAAGCCACCAAAAAGTCCGATCAATTGCTTCCAAATTTTTACAGGGAGGATAGGGCTCCTTTGGGCCAATTTTGTGAGGAAAAATTTTCATAAAAACAGCTTTCTAGCCTAGTGATTTTTCTAGCCTAGTAATTTCTTCGAACTGATAATCCGTCCAATGATTTCCAAGTGTTTTTTCTCCTTCTATCTTTCTTAAATTAAAATAATTTGGTTTCAATGTCAAGAAAAATGCATGATATTTTCTTTTGAAAATTTCAAGGTTATTTTGAAGCAAGAGCATAAACAAATATTTAAAAAATTTCTTTTTTTTTAGCGGAATTTTTTTTTTTATTAAGGACGGAATTATAAAGATTAATATGATATTAAAAAATTGAAGTAAGTGCTTCTAGATTAATACAGACAAGAGTCTTTAAATTACTATTTCTCTCCTGTCCTAAGTCCTTCTCGTTGCGATATTTTGTGCGGGATTGAGTGGGTGAAAATAGGGTGTAACCGTCTTTTCAACCAATTATGCGATTAAAATTAAATATTTCTATAGAAATTGTCCTATTTTCAAGAACAGTCTAAACCCCCTTCCTCCAAATAATCCCACTGGCTGCAATCCTGCTCTCCAATCTTTAAATTGGATCCAAACAAACTATTTTAAAAATAATAAATTAAATGTTGATATTGGAAATTTAAGGTCTTAGAGAGCATCAAGGATAAACAAAATCTAAATTAATCATGGTTGCAGCGGTAGCTCCGACATAATAATGAGCGAACTACAGTCCATAGTAAACAAAATGTTTTGAACAAAAATGACATCTAACACTGACTCAGGAGTTGTAACTGTTATTTCGGTTCGTCTTAAAAGTAAAAGTTTATTGCGAAAAGAAATTTATGCTGATTTCGAAAAAAAGTCTGAAACCCTTCGAAAATGGTGCCAGATTAAAATGAACAATTGTACCATTGAAATTAGCACGGTCAATAACCTTATATAGGGAAATTATACTCTCCCTTCTTGAACAACAAGGTGGCACTACCTACTTACATCGGCAGCACTGATCTGTCTCCCGTTTTTTTCATTCTTTTGTTCAGTAGGCCTAGTGGGCTACCAGAACATCATAGAGAGATACTTAATGGTTCATTCCAAAGCTATTTCTCCTATCTACGTGCTTTTTATAAATTCCACCATCTTCTAATGCCATATGGCACTAAAGTGGCACTGTTTGTGCCCTTTCTCATAGGTTGGCACTAGCAGGCTACCAAAACATCGTAGACAGATTTTTTTTTTAATAGCTCACATAAAAGTTCATATGTACGTTCTTGCTATAAATTTCACCATCCGCAAGTTCCAAATGGCACTAAAAGCGGCACTTTTGGTGCCATGTCTCACGTCAAAAAGCTATTGCGCTAGCAGAGCTTATAAGAGTGATGTTTAGTGTCTCATTTGAAACCTATTGCTCATATCTACGTTCTTTTTTTATCCATTCTACCCTTCGTATGTGCGATATACGACTGAAAACGACATTTTTGGTGCCACTTCTTAAGTGGAAAAGCTCTGAAGTACAAAATAGGTACTATTATAATAGCTATGTTTCAGAACCCTGAACTGAAGTTAACAAAAACCGCTCCCGCATACTCCTCCTCCCAGCCCCCTTAGTAAGTTCCATAAATCGTCTGATCATCAGTAAGCTACTGCAATATTAGCAGTCTACCACACCATCGTAGATGTATGTTTAATGGCTCAATTAAAAGCTATTGCTTATATTTACTAGGTTTTTACAAATTCTATCATCTATTAGATTTCACAGATTTCAATATTAACTAGTTTCTTGGGAGAATTTACAATGAACTGTTTGAAGAATTACCGGCAACTTAGTAAAGAGCGAACTACAGACCATAGTAACTGAAAGTTAATAACGTCAAAACCGTTTTTTTCCAGGCCTGGCGGGTTACTAGAACAGCATAGAGAGAAGAGCTCATTCGAAAGGTATTTTTCATATGTACGTGGTTTATATAAATTCCGACATCTACAATTGCCAAATGGCACGAAAAAAGGCACTTTTTAAGCCATTTCTCAAGGGGTGTTGCTAGTGGGCTACCAGAACATCTTAGATACATTTTTGATAGCTCATATAAAAAAAATTACTCATATCTACGTTCTTTCTATAAATCCTACTATCTGCAAGTTTCAAATGGCACCAAAAACGGTACTTTTGGTGTCATGTCGCAAGTGGGAAAGCTGGGGCTAGTTGGCTACCAGAACTTTTTAGAGTGATGTTTAATGGCTCATTTGAGAACTTTTACTTTTACGTGCTTTTTATCAGTTCTACTATTTGTAAGAGAGATATAGCGCTGAAAACAACACTTTTGGTGCCACTTCTTAATTGGAAAATCTTGGAAGTATAAAACGGTATCCTTGATAGTCAAAAACCTTTAACTGAAGGTTTGCAAGAACAGCTCCTGCATATTCCTCCTTCAAGCCCCCTTAATAAGCTACGCAATTAAAGTCCAACAAACACCAATAAATTAAATTGCATTATTGGAGGCTTGGTTCTGTTAGTACAGTGGTGGACTTCAAATTAGATTATTATGCGCTCGATTCCAGCTTGCTCTTTTTCAATCCTGGTTTTTTCCTTCTTATGATTACTTTTCAGATAGTCCACTATTTTTGCAAATGTGATGCACTCATTTTTAAAGCATATAACGGGAAGGCTCATTTTGAACTTATTGCTCATATCTACGTGTTTTTTTCTTATCAATTTTACCATCCATAAGTGCCATATAGTACTAAAAATGGCACTTTTCGTGCCACTTCTTAATTGGGAGATTTTGGAAGCATAAAACCTCCAATTGAATGAACCCCTCTGAACTCTATACGATGATTCCTTCCATAAGAGCCATATATGCTCCCAGAACATAACATACAACACTAGCCCCCAGTCCCTGGGGGTTTGTGTCCTGGGGGTAAGTCGCCCCCGATCACTTTCGACTCTAAATAAGGGAACTAGAACTTGTGATTTCCAGTCAAATTAGCCCCATCAAAAGTTCATACGACCAACCTTTCTATATGAAGTGCCTCTGAGAAAAAATTAATAAATAATAATAATAAACCATTGCAGCCTTTTGGGCTCTTCTATAGACAACGCTGTTGCGTTGTCTTTGATTAGTTTCTTCTTGGAGAATTATTTAAGGTTTTAACTTTCAAGGAAATAAAAATTTCCTACTTGAAAGAATAAAGGTGACCATATGAAAACTCCGCAAGGACGTCACCACTTCCCCTCTCGTCCACACCCTTTTATTTACTTAATAAAGATTAAAGTAAGTCGGAGAAGCCTAACAGAAATTGGTGGCTGACGTTTAGCCCCCCGGAAAATACCCCGACGAAAATACCTCCCTAGAAAATATCCCTTGTAAGATATCCCCTGGAAAATCCCCCCCACGGCTGGTTGATCTCCAATAACTTTCGAATTGAAAAAAAGGACTAGAAATCTCAATTTCAGATTTAAAGCACCCTCTAAGGTTTCTGTGACCATGGGGTGGAGGTGTGGATGAGAAAGGGACAGTCCCCCTCCTATACGAAATGAATTCTGCTCATTTTGGGATCTATTGTTACTCTTTAATGTCATAATAGCAGCGTAGACCCGAAATACTCGCTGATATCATAAGGGAGATATCAGTTTCACATTTGTAATGCGTTTTTAAAAGTTTTTTTTTGTGTGCCCTCCCCCTAAAAATACCGCTCCCCAAACAAAAATCCAGGCTACGGCCCTGGGGATTATAAATTCACCAATTAGTGCAAGAGTTAAAAAATATTCTAAAGAAAGATGTTCCAATGAAGACAGACCCCGCTTTGCAGAGTTAAAGAGGGTTATTTAGTGCGTTGCTTAAGCCGGTGCCAGGGGCTCTCTACGATAAGGGAAAGGATATTTGGAAATAATGAGTTGATACTTCCAGGTGTCTTAGATAGTACGTCGCCTCAGTTTATTTGTAGAATAGCAAGGTATCTGGAAGTTTTGTTTAAAAAAAAAAAATCTCGGTATAAAGTAAATATCATATTTTATTTATGTATTTTTCCAAGTGTTAAGTGTTATTTTCAATTACCCTGTTTCCAAGTATTAAGTACTAGTATTAGGTTCATCTGGTGTTTCATTAAAGTGTTTTATGATGATCGCTGATCAACGTTTATGTTATTTGTGCCTTTCGTTTATATTATTGTACTGTGTTCATTGCCGTATATTTGGCTTTAAAATAAACTTATCTATCTATCTATCTGTTAATTTCTACCTCCACACTCCCCTCCTCTCTGCTTTAGAACTAATTCCATGTTTATCTGATGGCTCAATGAGAGCTGGGATGTTTTGGCATTAAAATACACCCTTTGAGGTATCTCCCTCCCTGCCTAATTACTAAATAATCAGAGAACCCTATGTAGAAGTTTAAGTGCCTTTTTAAGTTTTTAATTTGTCCATTGCTTACAGATAGTATTTGTTATTGGGGAACATACGGACATCTTTCGCGGGGGATTTTTCTGCAGGGGGAAGGGGGATTGTCTGCGCGAGTTTCAGTGGGGAGAAAATTTTTGGTAGTAGTTTCTGCTCAGTGGCGATGTATTTTCAACGGGAAAGGGGGGTGGGTGGGTGGGTATTTACCATGGGAGGGGTATATTCCCGCTGGGAATATTTTCTGGGGGAGGGTTCCAGGGGAGTAAGCACCTACAACCGGAAAATGGAAAGGAACTAAAAAGTTCCAAGGGACTAAAGGTGGCTGGAAGAAACCATGAACGTCAGAAAAGGACTAAAGCAAATCGAAAAAGTCTAATAAAGGCTGGAAGGAACTAAAGAAAAAGTTAGAAAGGACTAAAGGAGACTGGTGGAGACCAGGAATGTCGGAGAGGGGCTAAGCTAAGTCAAAAAAGCCTAAGGGAAGTTGGAAGGTATAAAAAAGTTAGAAAGGAGTAAAATTGGCTGGAAGACATTAGGAGTATCGGAAGTGCTTAAGGGATTCTGGAAAGAATTAATAAAATTGGAAGGGGTGACGTGAAGACGAAAGGAATTAAAGGATGTCGGTGAAAACTGAGAATGTCTGAAGGGACTTCATTATTTTTCTTCTTTCTGAAATTTTTAGTTCATGGTCCTGATCTTCTCCATTCTCGTTTAGGCGCTTCTGATTTACTTTTGGTCCTTCCAACTTACCATGGGATACTCCGTCTGTTATAACTCTTTCCAAAGCAAGGCCAGATAATAGGCGATTGGAACGATTGGGCACAATCGGGCTCCGTGTTAGAAAGGGCCCCATGCTGTGATCAAAATGAACCATTTTTTTTAGAAATTGTGAAATATTCTTAACAGTCCAAGTAAGTGTTCCGCTAGTGTCCTTACTTGTAACAAATATATTAAAGCATATTTCTTACAATTTAAGATTGTATATTACTCACTAATGGTATTATAGCTGGCAAGACCAAAATGCTACCTAATAAATCAGTCCAATAATTCTGTATGCTCTTCAATTACTTTGCGGTTATTAGAGCAATATTTGATTTTACGCTTATGTTTTTAAGAGGATTTTAATTGTATACTGAAAGTTACTGATGTCATAACTGGTGTAAGACTATGAGAAGCTTTATAGATTCGTTTATTGTTGTCTGACTACATGCTAATTTTTGACTCTCAAATCTAGATTTCTGTTTTTTATGCTTGAGTTTTGTGTTTTCAGTAAAGCGCTAGTTTTCTATAATTCTAAAAGTATAGGGAAACATAATTAGTTGTTTTATTTGTAACAGTTTTATTGATATATATTAGATTGGCTGTGAAGTAATAATTTTTGTCCGTTTTAAGTTTCAACTTCGCTCTTTATTTCCGTCGGAATTTTTTTTTTAATTAATAGTAATAAGGACTACTGCAAAATTAACTAAGGCAATGATTAATGCAATCACCGTTTTTTTCTAGCTTAGTAATTTTTTGTTGTCCGATGACAACAAAAGACTTAGTTCTCAGAAATTTTTCTTGGCTTTCTAGCTTATCAAGAAAAGTCTAAAATATTGTGGATGATTGTCAAAGAAGCAAACTGTTTTCAGCCATTTTTAGGCTCCGTAATGAAAGCACAATTACACGAAGAAATGAAATTGGATTTCTTATCAGAAATTCCAAGGCAGTCCAAGAATACGACTCCCAGGATACCTAAGAATATTAGATTAGACCCATTCCTCTAAGCACTGATTTACATAAATTTCTGTTCGATATTGCCGCTTATGCAAACTGTTGTTAGTCGAGCACAAAGTGAAGCGATTCTTTTGTCAGCTCCGTGTCCTCAAAGGAATTGTCCAGGGAATCGATTCAAAAGCGCTCCGTCAATATCCTTTGTCAGCTTTTTGTAACCTCAGTTGATAAAAAAGGAAGATTAATGCTAAAGGTTTTAAAGTGAAAAAACAACAACAATGAAAGTAAAATGAATTTTAAGCATGCGATCCCTTTTAACGTGAAAAAGAAACGCGAGTTTTGTTCTAATACGACTTAGAAAAAAGAGGAAATGACTATTGTGTACCTTGTTCCAGCAAAATGATGTATGTAACAAAGTACTGTTGAAAACAAATTGTTCAAAACTGAAGTCTCTTTCATTACAATATCGCTTAAGATAATCCTAAGAAATTTTTTTTATTAAGTACAAAAGATTTAAGAAGAAGATTCAACTTCATGCTAGAAGGTTCTTTGAAAACCCTCGTATCATTTTCGTTGATATCGCTTGACTTTTTAGAGTGTTTTCCTCCCTATTTTGAAAATTAGGTAAATTTTCTCAGGCTCATAGTGTTTGATGGTTAACATTAAACTTAAAGAAGTTTATATATTAGAAATCACCATAAAAAGCCAATTGTTTGATGTATTTATTGTTCTCAAACTACTATTTTGTAGAGTTTCAATTACAATTGAACCGAGTAGTTCCTTACTTACAGTTTGTTACCATGAACTTTTTTGATAGGAACGGGACCGCAAAAACTGATAACGAAATTTTTAAATATCGTGGTAGTAAAGTTAGAGATAAATTACTGAAGATTATGAATATGATTTTTGAAAAAGGGGAAGTATCAAATGATATTGGAAAGACTTAAAAAAAAAAAAAAAAAAAAAACAAGACATAACGACAACATTATGTACCCTGCTACCACTAACTCAATATTCAACGCTGAAATTTTTTCTTAACACACATCAATCAAAATAAAATGCTAAATTTTATGATTAAATAGCATTTTACTCTATCAAATATATATCCTACTAAATCAATCATTAAAATTACTTTTAGAAAACAATCCCTTCCCCAACAACCATTTAAATTCACTTAAATCACAACTTTTAATATTCTCATTTATCGAATTCAAGGTGATAAGAGTGAGTTTGGTGATGATAGAGGGACTAGCTTGGTTTCTATCAGAAGCAAATTACAAGGTATGATGATACTTTTTAGACTAACAGATGCTGTATAGAAGATCTTAAGAAAAGAAAAGTGTAATTTTGGGAAGGGGAGAGGATGTATCGACCAAATGGTTACTCTCAGATTATCAATTGAGAAGTGCCTTAGTTATCAGACCTTTTAAGTCTTTAGTTTTATAGATTAAGAGCAAGCGTTTGATTCAGCCAGTAGATGAGCCTTAGGGAAGGTCCTTTCTTTTTACGGTATTAAAAAAAAGATTATCCAGCTGAAAGTAAAGAGCCACATTAAAAATTACAACGAACAGAAACTACTATGCATAAGAGGAGGGTTGCCCCCTTCTCAACACCCCGTTCTTCACGCTAGAGTTTTTTAGTAATTTTAAAAAAGCTGCCTTTTTTCTAATTCCTTGTGTTTCAGAAATCGTTCTTAAGGAATTGGGACAAAATACAAACTTTAGCGCAAAGAGCAAGGTGTTGAGGAGGGAATAACCCCTCATATACGGAATAATTTCTGTTCGTTTTAAATTCTAGTGTTGCTCCTTACTTTCAGTTGATTTTTTTTTTGTTTAATTTCTCATCGTTTTTTAAATATGCGGGTAAATCTGGCTCTACCTCCACGGAAAAATCCCTCCTCCCTACGGATATATCCTCTAGACAATTCAATCCTGTCTATGATTCCTTCCATAAGAGCCATATATGCTCCCAGGACATAACATACAACACTAGTTCTGGGTCCCTGGGGGTTTGTGTCGATCCCAGAGTTTTTGTTATCTGATCTTTGAGCTATTTTAAACTGAATGATATCTCAAAATTTTTATCCCATATTTTGGTAAAAAAGGTGTAAAAAAGGAAGAAACTAATCAAAGACAATGCAACAGCGTTCCTATAGTAAAGCCCAAAAGGCTTCAATGATTTATGATTATTATCTATCAACTTTTATTACATCAACAATGTATACATCAATTTCTATCTTCACTATCCCCTCCCCCTTCCCTTAGAACTAATTCTGTATTTATCTGATGGCTCAATGAGGACTAGGATGTTTTGGCATTAAAATGCATCCTTTGAGGTATCTCCGTCCCTCCTTAACTACAAAGTAATCAGAGAGCCCCATTGTAGAAGTTTGGGTGCCATTTTAAAATTTTGCAATTGGTCCATTGCTTACAGATAGTATTTGTTTAATAGGAAAGCTACGGGCATTTTTCGAGGGCGAGTTTTCTGCAGGGGTATCGTCTTGGGGAATTTTTGGTGGGGAGTAAATTTTTGGTGGGGAGTAAATTTTTGGGAATACTTTCCCTCCCACTGGGGGTATTTCTGTGGGTTTGTTTCCCGGGGGTATTTCCCGGGGAGGGGGGTTAAACACCTAGAACCCAACCTAAGATCATCCAAGATATATTCCAACGAAAATATTTGCACGTGGTCCTGTAATGACAGTTAAAATTTTTAAAGACAAAGATAACTATTTCTACTTTATGACAAAAGCAAGGAATCAACTAAATTTAATGCATACCTTTCTTCATGCTATAATTATATAGGCTGAAGTAATTCGAAGAAACTAGCTCCATCGTTTCTCAAGATAGTTAAGAATAGAATTATTTCCAAAAAAGAGTCACATCCTTCTTTCTGAATCACAGGAATAGTTGTATACTGCAGGATACCAGTTGTTATAACTATTTTCTAGAAGACTTGAAAAAATCCTTGCGTGAGGAATTAATGTTTAACTACAGTCAAAAAACCCAACAACATATTTTTCGCTCTGCTATAAAATTTATACTTTGCCACAGAACGGCTGTTGAATCATTGCAGCTGAGTTACTTTTACAACAATTGCCTTCTTCTATCAGCTTGGATGGGGAAACATAAATAAATAACCATATTCTGACGAATGATGTTTTATAGGTAATTAAAGACAGAAAAAAAATACACAAGCTGGATTATAGTGTCATTAGTATATGGATAGCTTATTATTTCTCCAAGACAATATTCCTTTGAGAAAATGTACATTTTGATTTCCAACGCAATTAAAACTTCCCATCTGCTTCAATGTCCTTAACTTGAGGAATTTTGCCTGACCAGAGAAAACACATCACGGCTTTTGCATTGAGAAATTTAAACATATTAGCAAGCCACGAATTCAAGAGAAGAGGTAGACAGTCTAAGAAGTTATAACAAAATTTTAAGTTTAGTAATGGCTGAAAATTGGTTTTTGATAAGTTAGGAAGCAAAGTTTTGCTTCTTTAAAAGATTTAAAGCCTCTACATCCACGCTTAAAGCATGGAGAACAAAACAGTTCAGGACATTTAGAACGCCAAACCTTTAAAGTTGAGCATAAGATTTTTCTGATGAGAGTAAGTAGCTTCAAAAACAAGGTTTTTAAATACATTAAAAATACAATTTTTAAAAAAATACAAAATACAAAATAAAAATACAAAAAATACTTTCGAAAAATACAATTTTAAATACATATTCTAATTAAATACAGCACTTTTTAACGGTAGCTTTCTGACATAAGGAGATTTCCGACGAAATAAAATATTTTCAGGAGAGTGATTCAAAGTTTTCAATACAGAATAGTGATTTAATGTAGGTTGCAGTTATTATGCAAAACTGTTGAAAATATAAAACAACTGGAATAAAATTCCAGTTTTTTTTTTGATAAAAACCCTTTCCTGGCATGAACTCTCATCTATACTCCGTTAGCAGACATAAGCACGTCGAAATACAAAAACAATTGTGCTCCCATTACGAAATTAAATAAAAAAAACTAGTTTTTTTAACTGAAAGTAAGGAGCGACATTAAAACTTAAAACGAACAGAAATTACTCCGTATATGAAATGGGTTGTCCCCTCCGCAGTCCCACGCTCTTTACGCTAAAGTTTGACTCTTTGCCACAATTCTACTTTTTAAAACAACTAAAAACTTTAGCGTAAAGAGCGTGGGACTGCGGAGGGGACAACCCATTTCATATACGGAGTAATTTCTGTTCGTTTTAAGTTTTAATGTCGCTCCTTACTTTCAGTTAAAAAAACTAGTTTTTTTTATTTAATTTCTGAACGTTTTTGAATTAATGCATGTTTAATTTTGGCTCTCCGCACATAAATTATTGAAATGAAATTAGTATATTAATTTTTTTTGGCTAAATGGCTATCTCTTAGTTTTGATCAGACGATTTTGAGAAATAAGGGGTGGGGAAGGAGGCCTAGCTGCCCTCCAATTTTTCGGTTACTTAAAAAGGCTACTAGAACTTTTAATATTCAACGAACGTTTTTATTAGTAAAAAATATACGTAACTTAAGAATTAACTTACGTAACATACTTTTATATTCTTATATTTTTATTATGTGTACGAGGGGGTTTGTACCCTCGTTCATACCTCGCTCTTTACACTAAATCGTAAGTTTTGTTCCAATTCTTAAAAATGACCCCTGAATAAAATAGGCCGTAGAATAAATAGTTGAAATCACTAAAAATATTTTAGCATAAAGAGCGAGGTATTTATCTCCTCCTAAATACCTCGCTCTTTATGCTAAAGTATTTTTAGAACCCTACATATGCGTAATAATCTCTGTTTGTTTAAAATTTCAATGCTATTCCTTACTTTCATTTGAAAAAAACCTTTTCATGTTTATTTTTTCATTGTTTTTTTTTTATAGTAATGCTAGAAAATCCTGCGCCCTTTTCATTGAATTTTTCCCCCATGGCATATTTATCCAAGGAAAGATCCTCCCACATAGCCCCCTCCCTCAACCCTACCCCCAAAACCAAAAAAATCCCCCTGAAAACGTCTGTACACTTCCCAATAATCATTATTATATGTAAACACTGGTTGAAGTTTGTAACTTGCAACCCCTCCCCCAGGGACTGTGGGGGAGTAAGTCATCCCCAAAAACATAGTTATTAAGATTTTCGACTATGCCAAACAAAATGGCTATCTCAAAATTTTGATCCGTTGACTTTGGGGAAAAAATGAGCGTGGGAGGGGGCCTAGATGCCCTCCCATTTTTTTGGTCACTTAAAAAGGGCACTAGAACTTTTCATTTCCGTTAGAATGAGCCCTCTTGCGAAATTCTAGGACCACTTGGTCGATACGATGACCCCTGGGAAAAAAAGAAAAAAAAAAAACAAACAAATAAACACACGCCCGTGATTTTTGTCTTCTGGCAAAAAATGCAAAATTCCACATTTTTGTAGATAGGAGCTTGAAACTTCTACAGTAGGGTTCTCTGATACGCTGAATATGATGGTGTCATTTTCGTCAAGATCCTATGACTTTTAGTGGGTGTTTCCCCCTATTTTCCTAAATAAGGCAAATTTTCTCAGGCTCGTAACTTTTGATGGCTAAGACTAAACTTGATGAAACTTATATATTTAAAATCAGCATTAAAATGCGATTCTTTTGATGTAGCTATTTATATCAAAATTCAATTTTTTAGAGTTTTGGTTACTATTGAGCCGGATCGCTCCTTACTACAGTTCGTTACCACGAACTGTTTGATGAGATCTTGTCGGAAACGTGACCGGCAGAGAAAGGATCTTTAAGGACTTTTATTAAACTTTGACTTCGATTATTGATTTAAAAAAAACATGGAGAAAACTTTCTACTTTGATATATGAGAGGTAAACCGACCGGAGCATCATTCAGGCACATAGTTGTCTTCTTCATCAGCTCCTGCTAACCTGTCTTTAGTTGCACCATTTAGCGGCAATACCAAAATTTCCTCTCCCATTATTCTTGAAATTCACTCCATCATACCCAAGTTTTTTTTCAGATCTCTGTACTTTGCCGCTTCAATCCAAATACGAGAGGACTACACCTGACTATGGATACAAAACTTTGAATTTCTCTATTTCGACGACTTGGTATGTTTTTTCCTACGGCACAAGCAGCATGGTACACCCACATATAAATAAGGTTCAGGACTAGATTTCAAGCAAGTCTTTTACATTTGCTTCATATCAACTTATGTAAGTTACAAGCATTCAAACTACAGGGTAGTACCAATCCGGAGATAGAGGCCTTTTCATGAACATACCTTTACAGTATTGACCGGATTGGGCTTGACTCGGTTGAGTATTGTGGAGGTAGGCATTCTGAAGAGCTCCATAGTGTACGATTTCTTATGGGGGCCTACACAGCTGCATCGACACTGTAACTAGGCATATGGCTACGACCAGTTATCAGATACTTAATTTCTGATCGCTTATTTGTTGCTTCTAGTGCCTACTTTGCAAACTGTAAAAATTTTAATTTGAGAGGTCTTGGCCCAGAAATTTTTGCAGAATTGCAAATTTTTGCAATTTAGTATTGCAGAGTTTCAGCACAACACAGAAGGCTCATAATCACGTCGCCATGACAATAATAGGGAAAGCTCCCAGGTAAAATATAAGAATCGTGTCTCGAGAACAGAAAAATTCTTCAAGAATGAGCAAGAGCAGCAGTGCAATTACCGAAATTCTTAGACTTGAAAAAGGCCACTCAGTGCAAAAGGTTAGGATGTGAATATTCAAGATTGTCGTGCACACCATGCAAATATATTTTCTGCTTGGCTAGGGACAGTCATTTTACGAAGAATAAAACTGATGAATTTGATAGAATATTCGTATCTGTGGGTTTCTTCCAGGAGGGGAGTGAGGAGGTCATACTTTTTTTTGAAGCTTTCTTACAAACTCATTATAAAGAAATTAAAAAAAGTAGTTTATAGCTTTTAACAAATTTTAAAAAAAACGGCTGATTTTTTTATTTTTATTTTATCTTACCTTTTTTAATTTTAGCTAATTCTAATAATCATTTCTCCCCCTTATACAAAAAATGGACAGTTAAGCTGAAACAAGATTAAATTTTTATACGGCATTTCTATTTTATTAATCAATACTTTCTGATATTACTCTACCAGTAAAACTCAAAACAAGTTTCTGAACTCACTCATAGCTTATCCCCTTCAGGTTGAAAAGGGAAAGACAGCAGACAATGCAACCATAGTTACCCCATTCGGGCCTGTCAGAGACCAATGTACGAGATGAATATTGCTGGGATTAAGGTAGGAAGTAAGGTTAATAGCTGGTTTGGTGTGTAATAAGGATTTAAGCAGGGTTGTGTCTAATCTTCACTAATATGGATTATTTCATGGGCTTAGTCATAAGGGAAACGGGAAAGACTATGAGAGAGTATGGAATCCAATGTTAAGGTAAAATTCTTCTAGACTTACATTATCATCCAGACAATTTACGTTTCCTAGAAAAACATGTTGGCAAAATGAATAATTTTTTTTGAGGTTATGAGAGTTCAGGGTACAAGCATAGGTCTAAAAATTAAAGGTAAAAAGACGAAGCCGCTTGTATTAGGAATAAACGAAAGGAAAGCGGTTATACAGTGAAACTATCAAGTAGATAGCTTTACTTACCTCGGTAACATTATTAGGAAAGACTATGAGAGAGTATGGAATCCAATGTGAAGGTAAAATTCTTCTAGACTTACATTATCATCCAGACAATTTACGTTTCCTAGAAAAACATGTTGGCAAAATGAATCAATTTTTTGAGGTTATGAGAGTTCAGGGTACAAGCATAGGTCTAAAAATTAAAGGTAAAAAGACGAAGTTGCTTGGATTAGGAATAAACGAAGGGGAAGCAGTTATACAGTGAAACTATAAAATGTATCAAGTAGATAGCTTTACTTACCTCGGTAACATTATCTTGAAATTTTGACCCCGATGTCATCAGAGGCTATGGGGGTACATGAGGCATTGAAGGGGCGGCCATCCAACAATCAGTTTCAGCCATAAGCTACTTTAGAACGCTTTATTTGCTTGAGCCTTTTCCTATGTCTCACCGACCATCTGGTATACACGATGTGCCTCACGGAGTTCTAATGATAAAATACGGGATTAGAGTCCAGATTGAAAGTTCAAAAGTACCCCAGCTCAAATAGGGTAATTCATCTAGAGAGACAAAGGCTGGGTTGACCCAGCCGTTCTTGAAGCACTCAAGAAAATGATTAATGAACTGGAGGATTTCACTCCCTACTCCACCCTCTTACACACACTGGAGGTGAAGCAGGACAAACCAGTAGCGGTGTCTTGACAGAGGAACGCGCAACGCCCCCTGTATTGTAAAACTTTTGGGTGGTTTCACTCCGAGCTCCAGCCCCTTAAACACACTGATATTGAAATAGAACAAAGTTATAGTGGTGGTGTTGAAGAGGAAAACTTTGCAACACCCTTTGTTGCCTTCCACAATGTCTACGTTTTAATGCACTGATGCACTGATTTAATGCACTGATGGCAAGAGGTATTATCACAGATCCAAGAAACATAGTACACTCCTATGTGGACATGATTCAAACTAACCTTCTTGAACGACAGATTCGCGAAAGAAATGGAGGGATAGCATAAAATCATCCATCGTACTAAAATTGTCTTTTAATGAAAAGTCGGGTGAAATGCTAACACTTGACCCGCACTTACAGAATTTTGAGGGTGTATTTATGGATTGGGTTGAAATTATTCTGACAAAAATAGATAACTGTAATGAGAGGGAGAGCGTGCCAGTGGTTTATTTAATGAAAATTTAAATGTAAATTTATGTAATTTTAAAACAGATTTTATTGTAAGAGTCGTCGCGGGGGAGATGGTTAAAGTTTTAAAATATAAGTTAGATTTAAAGGCATGTCAAGGTGTACAACAGATTTCTTTCGGTACAGTACTTCAGGGTTTCAAATATGCATTCTTTATAGCAGCCCACAAACCCCTTACAAAGAATGATGTCATTAAGACATTGAGGGCTTCAATGTTTCAAATACACATTCCTTATATCAGACCACAAACCTTTTACAGGAGTTTACTGTTAACTGATTTTAAGCTAGGCTCGTTTCTGTTTAGTAAGCGTGTCCACACACTTACTGAACCCAAACGAATCTAAGTTAAAATCTGTCAACATAATATAACTTCGAAAAACTTTCGGGCTGCGGCAGGTTGGCTGTGGGTACCCTGGGTATGAAAAGATGACAGCCCGTGAGTTAGTAAAAAACATTGTCATCTTTAACTGTAAATTACATAAAAAAACTAGTTTTTTTATCTGAAAGTAAGGAGCGACATTAAAACTTAAAACGAACAGAAATTACTCCGTATATGAAATGGATTGTTCCCTCCGCAATCCCTCGCTCTTTACGCTAAAGCTTTTAATTGTTTTAAAAAGCAGAATTGTGGCAAAGAGTCAAACTTTAGCGTAAAGAGCAAGGGATTGCGGAGGGAACAATCCATTTCATATATGGAGTAATTTCTGTTCGTTTTAAGTTTTAATGTCGCTCCTTACTTTCAGATAAAAAAAACTAGTTTTTTTATGTAATTTCTGAACGTTTTTGAATTAATGCATGTTTGATTTTGACTCTCCACACGTAAACTATTCAAATGAAATTTGCATATTAATTCCTTTTTTGGCTAAATGGCTTTCTCTTAGTTTTGATCATACGATTTTGAGAAATATGGGATGGGGAAGGAGGCCTAGTTGCCATGCAATTTTTCAGTTACATAAAAAAGGCAACTATTAATTTTAATTTTAACGAATTTTTTTATTAGCAAAAAATATACGTAACTTTAGAATTAACTTACGTAACAAACTTTTATATTCTTTAATTATTATTATGTATATGAGGGGGTTTGTACCCTCGTTAATGCCTCGTTCTTTACACTAAATCGTAAGTTTTGTCCCAATTCTTTAAGAATGACCCCTGAATCAGAAAGGCCGTAGAATAAATAGTTGAAATTACTAAAAATACTTTAGCATAAAGAGCGAGGTATTTATCTCCTCCTAAATACCTCGCTCTTTATGCTAAAGTATTTTTAGTACCCCTCATATGCGTAACAATCTCTGTTCGTTTTAAGTTTCAATGCTACTTCTTCTTTTCATTTGAAAAAACGTTTTCATGTTTATTTTTCATTGTTTTCTTATAGTAATGCTAGAGAATCCTGCGCCCTTTTCATTGAATTTTTCTTCCCCCATGACAGATTCCTCCAAGGAAAGATCCTCCAACGTAGCCACCTCTCCTCAGCCCCACCCCCAAACAAAATAAAATCCCCCTGAAAACGTCCGTACACTTCCCAATAACCATTACTATATGTAAACACTGGTCAAAGTTTGTAACTTGCAGCCCCTCCCCCAGGGATTGTGGGGGAGTAAGTCATCCCCAAAGACATAGTTATTATGGTTTTTGACTATGCTGAACAAAATGGCTATCTCAAAATTTTGATCCGTTGACTTTGGGAAAAAAAATGAGTGTGGGAGGGGGCCTAGATACCCTCCAATTTTTTTGGTCACTTAAAAAGGGCACTAGAACTTTTCATTTCCGTTAGAATGAGCCCTCTTGCGACATTCTAGGACCACTTGGTCGATACGATGAACCCTGGGGAAAAGAAAAAAAAAACCAAAAAAAAACAAACAAATAAACACGCACCCGTGATTTGTCTACTGGCAAAAAATACAAAATTCCACATTTTTGTAGATAGGAGCTTGAAACTTCTACAGTAGGGTTCTCTGATACGCTGAATCTGATGGTGTCATTTTCGCTAAGATCCTACGACTTTTGAGGGGGTGTTTCCCCCTATTTTCCTAAATAGGGCAAATTTTCTCAGGCTCGTAACTTTTGATGGGTAAGACTAAACTTGATGAAACTTATATATTTAAAATCAGCATTAAAATGCGATTCTTTTGATGTAGCTATTGGTATAAAAATTCAATTTTTTTGAGTTTTGGTTACTATTGAGCCTGGTCGCTCCTTACTACAGTTCGTTACCACGAACTGTTTGATGAATATATGATAGGAATAGAGGTTCTAATAGAAACCTGCCAATCATCTCTTCAAGTCTGAATCTTAATATATTCCCACTTCACATGTCTCTAACTCTAAACAGACAGATCAGTTCAGATAAGACAAATCAGATCAGCAATGAGTAGAAAGACATTGGCAATGGATAAAGGGAATTCATATCCCGAAAAATAGCATCCAACTTTTCACCGGTGCGTTGTCCAGTCGGGTCCGTTTCTAAGATATGATCCCCGCGATAAATATACCCTCCCTTATGTCTCTACTAATTATTGTCTCTACTAATAGATGCTAATCCACGTCGGTGATGAAGCCTATTTCTTCTTTACTAGATTTTAGAACTAGATCCATCACCAGATGTGGATTTGAAAAATAATAATTAAAATCCAACCCCAATTCCTGATAGATTTCATCCGTTTTTCCCGCACAATATCCAACAACGTCAATACATCACTTGACAGGTATATTTTAATATACCTCTACCTCTTTTTACACCCAAACTTTGCCCAAGCTTTTTAGCAGACTCATAGTCCGCAGTGGTACATTGAAACGATCGTGAAGTAAATTATAAGAATAATTGATGGACGGTAAATTTTCCTTACGAAACTTCCGGATGGAGTTGTAGTACTCATACGAGTATATGCCCTTGCAAGTTAATAAATCATACATTTCATCACCTAGAAAAAACTGTTTAAGGAGGGGGAAACTATTAAAATCGTCACTTTTCTGTACTTGAATCACCTGACTTACGGATTTTGAGAAAAACTATAGGAATCTAAGAAACGGATTTTATTCAACCACGTATTACAATTATCTATTTTTTTCTAAAGGAGATATAAGACTAGCAACTTCTTAGATGATTTGAGTATGATACTGTATGAAAAAGAGCCATCTACCCATGTGCCATCTACAGCTTCACTTTTCTCCAAAAGTACCAACGCTGGTAGAATGAATTTCAAATCATAATTTGAATTGTGTATATAAACAGGTAGAAAGTATTGTATGTTTAACGTTGAAATTACATGATTTATGAGCCAGTCCACGGAAGTTGCTACCCACCGATTAAATTGGATTGCCTAAATAATCATAATCGCGAACTGACATTCCTTCCCACTATCCTCAACAAATTTACCCTTACAAACCCAACAAACTTTCGGATTTTTAATGGCCAGATCTCCTCTGGTGATAGGGTCATTGGATGATTTTATGTTGCATAACCGTGAAATTGACTTACTTTCTGTTTTAATAAGTGCTGTCATGAATGCGCCCATAAAATCTTCCCCACCAAATGTATTGAAAACCTCTACCAATTGCATGGTATTACTCGAGTCTCTTTGCGCATGGGAATAAAAGACTGCAATGGGAACATGTTCTTTGATATTATTTAAATTTGATGAATCGTACACGTCTGTGAGTTTAGATTCGCAGTTACTCTGTAGGAGCGAATTTTGAATGATCTTTAAGCATAACATGGCCTTGTCACCGCTAACCGTTTCCATAGATTGATACCCATGTCGCTTACAGTGTCTAATATGATGCTTTAACTTTAATTCTCTGCGGCATTTAGATATACACATTGGACAATAGTAGCAAGAACCCTGTTGATTTGAATTCCCCTCATCCAGAACCTAACTAATATCTGTAATTTGATTAAAATATCCAATTGAATCAGGTTTTATAGTAGGCATGGAAAGAAGCCATACCAAGTGCTTCACTGATTCAATGGATGGGGGCCTCACTGGATATATTACCCCCTTTTTATTAATGCGCTCACCCTCCTCAAATTCCTTATCATATTGTAAAACAGTAACAACAATCTTTAAATGTTCATTAGCCTGTTCAGAAATATCTATTCCCCAAGTGTTAGTGGATATTGACCATCTAAACAATTAAAATCCAATTTAGGGAACTTTGCCCCAGCCGTATTAGCGGCCAATTTGTCCAAGTATATCTTAGTGACACCATTCTTTGTAAGGGGTTTGTGGGCTGCTATAAAGAATGCCTATTTGAAACACTGAAGCACTGTACCGAAAGAAATATGTTGTATACCTTGACATCACTTTAAGTCTGAATTATATTTTCAAACTTTAGCCCTCTCCACCACGCCACCTCTTAAAATAAAA
This sequence comes from Artemia franciscana, assembly GCF_032884065.1. Taxonomy (NCBI): domain Eukaryota; kingdom Metazoa; phylum Arthropoda; class Branchiopoda; order Anostraca; family Artemiidae; genus Artemia; species Artemia franciscana. The sequence goes on from NC_088864.1 coordinate 26,269,298, forward strand.
TCTTTTTTATATTTATATACATTTACATCAGTTTTGAGTGAATATAACCACTGACCTACTCCTGCCCTCATTATAGTTATCTAGTTTTGTCACAATACTGTCAACCCAAACCATAAATACGCCCTCAAAATTCTGTAAGTGCGGGTGGAGTGTTAGAATTTCAGTTTGCACTTAGTGCGAACACACATCGACCGACTTTTATTTAAAAAAATTTGTACGATTGATACTTTTATTCTATCCCTCCCACCCCATTCGCAAGTCTTTCGTTCAAGAAGGGTTCGAATCTTGCCCACAAAGGAGTGTACTATGTTTATTAGATCTCTGGTAATACCCCCCCCCCCGACATAAGTGCATTAAATAGATCCACAAACATGACCCTATAGACATATGAGTTGTGCAGTCCCTTCAAATCCATTTGAAGTAGAAGACATACCTTGAATTCGTTTACTCATTTAATGTCAAATTCAAATTCAATACTGCTAATAATCTTCCATTCACAAGGCCCTTTTACAGAAAAAAAATCGTGTCAGTAGAGCGTGTATTTCAAGTTCTTTGCGTCCGTACTCCTAAAAAAGTCCGACCTGAGTATGTAAATTATATCCCCATTTCAATATACAAATTATGCTCCTGTAAAGGTAAAATCCTGTAAAAGTAAAGGCGAATTTTGTACTTGTCGGACTAATTGAGGCTATAGCGATGAAATAAATTATGTATCTCTTGGCAGTATAGAGGCTATAGCGATAGAATAAGTTGTGCATCTGTTGGACCCATTGAGGCTATAGGGACAGAGTAAATTAAGGATCCCTTGACCGTAGGGAGGCTATAGCGATGAAATAAATTATGTATTCTTTGGCCCTGTTATGGCCATACTACTCCTAAACTCTCTCTCTCTCTCTTTACTTCAAACTTCTGTAAACACATTTCTCATTCAACGATCCTTGTGTCTGAGCAGGTTACTTACAGAATAGCAACATAAAGTGAAACTTTAGCGTAAAGAGCAAGGGATGATGAAGCGGTAGCCCCTCTTACTAACGAAGTAATTTCTCTTCGCTTCAAGTTTAATCCTTGCTCCTTACTTTCGGTTGAAAACCCTTGTTTTTTATTTAATATCTGATCGTTTTTCAAATGGCACCAAAAAATGCCTTTTTCCCCTTGTAAAATTTTCCATGGAAACTTACCCTCGGAAATTCTCTTCTCCATGAAAAATTCTTCTCATAGAAAATACTATCGCAGAAGATTTCCACACATCCCCCACAAAAAACCCGTATGTTTAACAAAAACAGATACAATATTTTAAAGGGCAAATTGCACAACTTAGAGCCCTTTCCCCTAGGTCTATGGGGGTTTTGTCATCCCCTAAGGCATAGCTATGAGATCACTAAACAATGCTGAATCAGATGGCTATATCAAAATTTTGATCGGATGTCTTTGGGGAAAAGGGGGCATGAGAGGGGGGCTAGTTGCCCTCCAATCTTTTCAGACCCTTGAAAAGGACACTAGAACGTTTGTTTTCTGTTCAAATGGACCTTCTCCCGATTTTCTAGGACTATATGCTAAATATGATTACCTCTGGTGAAAAACAAAACAAATTAACACGCATCCGTGATCTCTTGGCAAGGAATTCAAAATGCTCCATTATTGTAGATACGAGCTTGAAACTCCTACAGAACGTTTCCGTTATGCTGAATCTGACGTTGTGATTTTATTAAAGCCGCTTGATTTTTCAGGGATGTTTCCTCCCTTTTTCGAAAATCTAGCAAATTTTGTCAGGTCCGTAGCCTTTTGATGGGTAACATTAAACTTGTAAAATTTTATATATTTGGAATCAGCATAAAAAGCCACTTCTTTTGATAAATTTATTATTATCCAAATTCCGGTTTTAGATTTTAGGTTATTATTGAGCCGAGTCGCTCCTTACTTAGAGTTTGTTATCACAATCTGTTGTTTGTTTATTTAATTTTAGCGTGACTTATTAAACAGAATATTCACTGTGTCACCAGTTCCCAGGAAAAAGTCACGTTAGGTCCGTGGTAACCTCCTATTGAGATAGCACCTATATAAAATTGAGTGGTCCAAAGTAGGAGATAAAGACAAGTAATAATATTTTTCCTTTACTATTTTTACCAAATACTAATATCGTAAAAAGGCTAATGGCAGAAGGATTAAGGAGGTGGTGACTATCAGCCATTTTCTACACAATGCAACTTTCGTTTGTCTAGGTATTTTAATGCACTTAATTTTCACGGAAAATTCATTCTAATGCTAAGGAAAATATTCATATACGTAGAGTTTACCATTTATGTTCGATCTGGACTCCATTAGATAAGAGAACCACTGGAAAAAAAACTTTAGAAGTTCCAAAGAAACTCATCATTTAAAAGCCAAAGAGAGAAAGGAGGATTTAAATAGTTGGAAATGAAAGGAACTTTAAATGAAAAAAAGGACCTGTCTTCACCATCTAGTGAAGAGAATTTCGAAAAAGAAAGCATTTGCTGCAAGAATAGGCCCTAGGGACCAATTAGACTACGTTAGGGACACACATTTACTGGCGAAGAATAGGGAGCAAACTTTCTTGTACGAGTAATTGAGTTTTCTGGGAGGGCTTCTCGAGCATTAAAAAGTAGTTTTCTTTCACAGATACAAAGAAAAGGACAGAAAATGAATACAAATAGCTTTATAAAATGACCTCAACAGGAAAATACAACAATGTAACGAAGTACTTTGAAGTTAGTCGAGGACAGTGAGGGAAACTACATAATTTTTACATGAAAAGATACCAGATGATATAGAAAAAGTAGCGCAATAGGCGAGGAGGAACATAGCCTCCAGGACAAAGTCGATGACAATCGATATTAATAAAGAAGCGGCCCTTAATTACCAGCTTACCTGCTTTAAACGTTTTTTTTTAATCTATCCTGTTTCTTTCTTTAATTTAATATAAGACTCCCTGCTTATTTGTAATCTAACTCATCACTATTTCACTATTATATCCTTTGCTTTACCATTGATCTATTATGCCTCTTACTCAACATTCCACAGCTTTCCACATTTCTAATTCCTCACAAACACAGTGTTTTTCTCTCCTAGTATATTTTATCTACCTTTTTCCTAAAAACACTTTTTTTTTAATTTCCCCATTCATACAGTTCTTCATCCATTAATTTACCTTTCAACAATTTCAGAATTCTCATTCTAGCTACCCACGCCGGCAAGGGGCTGCTTCAAACGTCTGAGGAAACCTTTGCTGGTGAAAATCAAGTATAAGCGCAAGTGGCTCGCCAAAACACGTTATGTCTACAGTCTATTATACATCAGTACGTCTATTGTCTTAATTTAAAATCCAACATTATTTTTTTATTATTATTTCATTGCTTTAAACTGTTCGCCTCTAAAAGATTGCAAGTAATATCCCGAGTATATCAGAGCATGCGCATTCAATTTCAAAATTTTTAAAACATACTACATAGGTGATAAAATAAGTAAAATAGATCTAACAGCTGGAAGTACAAGCATTCTAGTATTTTGAGGCATAAACAAAGCACTATACCGAATTTACCATCATTAGCGCCTGTAATTCGTTACTTCATCAGCGAAATATTGCATGATGATTATAACTTATTTTGCCATTTGTATGCAGTTTAGACAATCCTCGTCATATTCTGTAAGCAAATGGTGTTGGACTGGCTTACCAAAATGTCTGGAGTCAGCTGTTGTGATACATCCTGATAACTATGGCCTAACCTGTAATAACCACACATAATTCACAAATCGTTCTTACCATTAGAAAGCTTTGACCTATATTCATATCAAGCTAATCTTTCACCTACGAACATGAGAGAAATGTTTTAATTTTTGAGTCTCTTAAATTAGAAACTTTTATTCAGAATATAAAATTATTTGAAGGTTAGAAGAGTAAAGAAATTTCCAGACTGTTTAAATATGTTCAAGATAGCTGGAATCCAGAGGTAAGTAATGTTCTACCTGAATCCAGTAAAGCAAATCAAGGATGAAGTCCTGAGTCTTTCGAAACGACTTTCTTAGGTTTACGACTTTCTTAGGGAAAAGCACATGCGTTAGCTTGATATTGTTACACTTCTTGTAAAAAGAACCTTTTCTATAGTTTCCATGTTTTTTTAGAAGGAGAGGGCATGTCACAGTGCCTCAGATCATACCAAATACAGCGGCCACGTTAATGATTCTATGCAAAAGTTCTCTATTTTACAGGAACACAGTTCCAGAGCCAATATTATCAATTTTTTGTTTGTCTTAATTTGAGAGCAATACTACAAAGAAGGTACGATGGCATGAAAAAGGAAAGATACTAAGCATTATGAAGAAGATGAACATTTGAAAAAAGGACAACTATAATAAACATTATTTACACGCCACATTCTTTGCGAGCTATTTCCATAACTCACAAAGTCAAGAACACAGCACATATATACTCTCTTTGAAGTATTAATCTAATGACTCTAGGAGACATTAAATGCTTAGAAATTTCAATGACTTAAGTCATTAAAATTCAGAGGCAAGCAGTTTTAGCCTCCTGACTTAGGAAAAGCTTAGACAAGGCAGGACAGCCATCCATAATTCAAGTTCAAGACTACAAACTAATTTTGAAAGTTTTGATGAATATAGCCTAATTTGTGTACAACTCCTTCAGTAGAATTTCAGATCCATGAACTCGGATAAAGAATAAACATTATCTGAAGTTAAACATTAGATACAAAGATTCCTTCTACTCAAAACCATGCGAATTAATTTTTTTTAAATTTATCCCTATGTTGACTTGGAAAAAAAGAAGGTTTTCAGTGGGAAATTGAGGACCTAGTTGCAATATGACTAACAAACTTTTTATTTAAAAAAAATCAACTTAACTCTGGGCCCGAGAAATCAGTCATTTACCCAAAAAATCAGTCTAAATAGGGCAAGGATCAATTTAAAGTGTCTTACTCCGCCTTGATTCAGGGAATCTGTGGCTATTCACCAAATGGAATTAGCTTCAATTTTGCCAACATTTTCCTATACATCATACACACACATGTGTATTTTCAATAAGCAAAACTGAACCATGATGTCAGATCTACATGTTTTAGACCAAACGAATGAACTACTGCATTCAGGTTCTTTTTTATGTATATATAAAAAAAAAATCATACTAAACCAGACTTGTATTAAATTAAAATACAATACAAGAAAAAATCGCCTGATATTATATAAGAAAGAAGCAAGTCATAGCTGACCCTAGGTAAAAATTTCCATAAGTCTATAGTGTTCACAATTCAGCCCTCCTGAGTGACTAATGTGATATTTTTTCATAATGACACAGGGTCGGTGCGTTTCATGGTTTTCCTTATGTATGAAACTACCGTGATATTCCAGTGAGACGGACTTCGGGTCTGTAAGCTTACAATAAGCAATTCGTCTATACACATTTTACTTATCTTCTCTAATTGAATAAGCAAATTATAAGGTTATCGGGGCATTAGCGGTGCTTAATATCTTCGGAAAAACAAAAAGTAAAAACCAAAGGTAATTAATTCCATTCAAGTAGATATGCATAAAGGCTACTGTCTACTGCATTTAATATTCTTGTATTTTGAAATTAATACTTTTTTGTAAAGCAAATGCCTTTTGATTTTGGGTTTAACTTTTGAGAGTGGATATATTCGCTTGATCATTGGGTCAAAAAGAGTAAGAAAAAGGTAGAATCCAACATCATGTTTGCAGCAGCAGCTGCAACCTACTAAAGAACGAATCACGACCCATAGAATCTAAAAATAAAATAACACGGATGAAAAAGATTGCCATTATCATTCAGGTCATAAACCAGATTTTCCAGGGAAACACAGGAATCATGTCATAGCACACTGGCTCTATTGAGAAAAAAGGACGAATAGGAATCGAGATTCTCTAAATATGTATGTAAGACGCTTTCAAATCCAGAATTTAGAAATTGAAATATACCTAGACAACCACATAAAAATAGAAAATTCACAATTGTTGACGAAACGCAATATATATATATATATATATATATATATATATATATATATATATATATATATATATATATATATATATATATATATATATATATATATATATAAATACATATATATGTATATATACATATATATATATATATATATATATATATATATATGTATTTATATATATATATATATATATATATATATATATATATATATATATATATATATATATATATATATATATATATATATATATATAGGCCATGTAAAACTAGACTAATAAGGGCATCTAAAGTAAAGGGTTATTGGCAATTATCTTAAGTAATGAAAATCCAAGATGAAGAAGAAAGAAAAATGGGGCCAGAAGATAAGCGACAGCGGAGTCAAAACGTTCCAAAATTGAAAATGATAGTTATATTAATTGGGTGACATGGTGACATGGATAAGGCCATCAATGCTTACCATGCCTTTGTTAAAAAAAATTAAGTTTCTGCGACATGTATTTCATAATGATAAAAGACAAAACGGGGCAAAACTTGACGTTCAACATATTATAAAAGCTCCAAGCGATGAAATAGCTATAAATCATGATATATATTATTTTGACAAGAATAAAGTAAATACCTTTTGATTTTAATCAATCGAAGATCTGAAGAATATTTTTGGATTACTTTATAAAGTAAAATGCGATATTTTGTGCACTAATATATTTAAAGTTGTAATATGTATTGCAGATTAAGATGTAGCAGAGGATAACATATAGTTTAGATAAATTACTGGTATGAGGAGACGAAATGTCTGATAAACTTTATCTTACTAAATATATTGTAGAACCACACAGTTGGTTCTTTTCCTAGGAAACATTGTAAATTCAGTGACTATTTTTGATTAAAAGGACTCATTTACTTTTCGCTAAAAATCAGGAACAAAGGACAGGCTTTTTAGAAAAGATTTCCTTAACTAGGAATACAATACGGCTATTTGAAGAACTATAATAAAAGAAGCTGAATGTAATTTTTTGCTTAGATTTTTAACTTCAATCCTACAAACACCCACTCAAGTGTTATCGAAAAAACTACAATGCGTTTTCCTTTTGTTCTTGAACGGACGTTAAATTATAAAAAAAAGTTTTTTTTTCAAATAAAAGCAAAGACCTGCATCAAAACTTCAAAACAAACCCACAAATGAGGGGCTGCCCCCTCCCTTTTTATACTAATATATTATAGAGTTTCACTGAAAGCATTTATTAGTGCAGCATATATATGTAGTTATTGGATAATCGCTAATTTTATTTACCGATTTCCTTTTCAAACATTAAACTGAGCTTTTTATTGCTTAAAACAAATCTGCATCGATAAGCTTTTCCATTCTTGAGGCATCATGAAAAGCACTTTTTATCACGTTCCAACTTCCCTTGCATTTGAGCAATCGTTTTTAAAGCCTTCAGGCTCTAAAATCTAAGTTTTAGCGCAAAGAACGAGAAGTTGAGGAGATGGGCAGTCCCCTCAGTTATGAAATATTTCTTGCTTATTTAACTTTTAGTATCTCTTTTTTTAACTGGAAAAAGCTTCTTTTTTAAAATTCAATTTCCGTTCGTTTTAATACCTCCCCCAAGAGTGCCCTAAATATGAGGAGCGCCATCATCCCCCGGACTCTATTCTTTACCTTAAAGTTAAAATTTTAAAGAACAATAGGCTACTTCAAGAATTTTGACATTTTTTATATCATTCCCGATGAAGCCTAGAGACCAGTAAGCAGTGGCAGACCTAGAGGCGGGGATGGTAGAGAAGGAACTGCAAAAACAAGGAAATATCATAAAAATAATAGCCTAAATCCTTAGCCTAAAGATCCATTGAGAAAAAAAAAGAAGTCATTATAACTTCAAGCTGACCGCTGGAATGCAATTTACTTGATAAAAGACTTGATAGTTCATAAGAATTCGGCAAAACTAGCTTTAACATTTTGGTAAGAGCTAAAGGAAACCCTTCAAGCTTCACCCCCCCCCCCCAGAAAAAATGCAAGATTTTCACATTTGTGTCTATTATTCCAAACAAAAGTTTAGTATATTTGATTTTCAACATAAAGTGCAATTTCAAAAGATAAAGCATCAGATCTATAATAATAGGACAGCTTTTTGCCTCTCGGAACCCATACTGGAGACTTTGTTGTATATCCATCCATTTATATATCATTCCTAACGAAGGGAGGTCAAGGATTAATCCGAAATCATATGAATATCTATTCAATCCGTCAGAAACTTCTTTCATACGAAGTTTGAAACATAAATACCTTTCTTGAGGCCTTAGGTACACCCCTTCCCCTGGCCAACACTCTAATAGAGAGTCTGCAACTTTGCTATACTCTATTGCCGCTGGCTTATAATAACCGCCCGTTTTGTTACGGACTGCAACTGTGTTTAGGGGCAAGTTGTATGTTGCACCAGTATTAAATCTGAGGTTGGTAGATCATAAGAGCACTCAGAATTTTTGCAAGAGGACATTTCGGCTCACTGTGGACCAAAATATCTTAAAGACGAACTGTTTGAGTCTGTCGTCTGTTTATCTTAGTCTGTCGAAGGGTCCTACTCTGATTCAAATGTTCCGAAAAATAATGAATAAATAAAAAAACGAAAAACTCTTTGAATATGATGTACAGGGTTTAATAGAAGTTGAGATCACATTAAGAATAAAAGACGATTAAGAAAACACTGAACAAAACAATTTACAAACAATAGGTAAGAAATTCTTATGCTATCATGTTTCAAGAGCAATTTGGTCACTTTCTTCTTTAGACGTACCTTCAACACCCTCTTGTTGATCTTCAGTAGTTGCCAAATCTTCTTCTTCTTCTTCATTTAAAGCCAGAGCAGACGCCATTGCATCTAAAGAAGAGTTAAAATTTCCAACTCACTTGGACTAATTTAATGATATAAGTAAATAATCAATTTACGGCGGATTCACCATCAGCATTCGTTGCGCAAATAAAATCACAAATACAGGTCAAACATGCTAATTAAGAGATAAGTTCATAGTCGTTTGAGGCAAAAACTATTCGTATAGAATACCCATAAAACTTGCGCAGACTATTTCAACTGAATTTCCAGGTCTTTCAAATACGCTTTTCAAAAGTACTGTTTAGGTAGGTTAAAGAAAAAAACAGATTCGAAAGAAACTGGTACAATATTGCAGAATCACTTTTTTCCCCTAATCAGAAATTTGGTAAAAACATAATACGTCATAACAAATTCAAATTAGTTAAAAAGCCGTTTTACCAAAATAACAATAAGGCTTCAATGGCATCTCCTGTTCACATTTACTTTAGTTTTGGACAGTCATAAATAAATTTATATTAGTTTCTTCATTATTTTTCTCATTAAGTTCATCCTTAGTTTCAATTCATTTAATTCTTATTAGGCTCAATGGGCTGATGGGTCTAGCAAAAGCAAGGGAGCTATCAACTCATCTTCCCTGTAACCTTCCTTAGTTTTCGAGAAATGGCTGGAAAATCCAGGTTAAGAGAATTTGAGCAAAAACTGAACAATTCGAAATGTATATAAGAGTTATAAAAGAGGGAAACCCCGTCTTTGTGATGTTGTATATCTGAAATACAAAATAAAGAAAATATTTCAAATTTGCAATCCATTGCCCAAATTCAATTTTATTTTAGACCTGTTATGTGAATCAATAGGAAAAATAAAATTTTTAATGAAAGTGAAGAAAGACAATAAAAATCGAAAAGAGCAGAAATTATTCTGTATATATGGGGAGGGGGACATCGCTGCAAAATTCATATGCTCTTTACGCCAAAAGCGTCAGAATGTATAAACGGATTAATTCCATTCTCAGTAAAGAATCCCTTTTGTGATTGTATTTTTTATTTATTTTGTGTACCGTTTATTAATCTATAAAGGGATTAACTATCGAACTCCTTGCATGTAAAAAAGATATAGACCCACCCTCAATAAAGAATGACCGAAGTTTTAGCACCAAGAACAGATAAATTTAAGTATGAGAACCCACCCACCTTAAATATATTATTATTTTTGCTTGTTTTAAGTTTCATTGTCGTTCTTAGCTTTCATTTGAAAAAAAACCTGTTTAAAATTTTTTTGATAATGTTCAATTTTTATATAAGGTTCCCTATTGTCTGTAAAATGTGAGGGAAGCTACCATAACCTTAGCCCCTTGCTCTATAAATTTAATATTTAGTTATTTAAAAAATACAAATTAAAAAAGGTGTCTAATAAAATAAGTATGAATTGAGTATTTGCGAACAAGAGACGGAATAAACGTGTACAAGAACATTCTTTGAAAGTTTGGATCCGTCCATCAGGGACTGCATGACTCGCGTTGCTTTTGCAGACTTATTATTTTTCGTTTCGACTTTTCTGATTACAAAAAATTTAATCTTTTCGCAGTTTTGCGACCGAAAATCTTGTTGAAGAGTTTTTATCATCCAGAATTTTATAGTACAATTTTTATCAATATCAAATCACTTTTACAGTTGGTACCTATTTCCCAAATTTATAAAAAATTAATTATGTAAGTTACTGTTGATGGGCTACTTCAAACTTGATAAATTTTAAACGTTTGAAATCAGCATAAAACTGATAATTGTTAATGAATATATTATTTCCAAACTTCTGCTTTTAGAGCTTTAGCTGTAATTGAGACGACTTCATTACCAAGACTCTAAAAAACAAAACAAAAAAAGAATAGGCCTCGATTTTCAGTCCAACTTCAATCCTTTTTACAGTACCAGTACCAACTTTACGATCGGAAGCATTAGCATCAGTTTGGGAGAAATAGGATTCGGCGAGGAATTTTGGGGGGTAGGTGGAAAGAATAAAATAACAAATTTGCAAAGTGAAAGAGTTCAAAGCACTAAAACCTCCTGGTTCAAGTTAGGAGTCATCGGGACTTCTGAAAGATTTTCTGGTGGGTCTTCCTACCTCTTTAACTACCCCTGAGGTTTGGGTATTTACAGCGGCCATAATTTCACCAAGTTATTGGGGTAATGAAACAAGACCTGTCCCAAGATTACAAAAATAAATTTCTCTCCACGGGTCGCTATTTCTTCAGACTGTTTAAAGCTTAATTAAATTGATCTATTCGAGGGGTAACTTAGAAGAGACAAACTCTAAAATAAAGTATTAAGTTCAGCTTAAAAAACACGTTTTTCGAGTTGCTCTCGAGTTACTGTCACCCTATTTTAGCCCATGTCTCTCCTTTCAGCTCTTTTTTGTTCCTCTAATCTGCTACAGACTTTCATCCACAATGGAACCAAATACAATACAAAATCTATCAAGCAAAACCTTATGGTCAATTAGACGTGGTTCTTAAAAAGATCTTATTGCCAAGTAAGAAAGATCATAATAAAGATATAAAAAAGGGCTAGTAACAAAATAATATAGTTTTATGATGGTTAATATTATTTAATTTGCGACTTCTAGATTCTAGACGATGTTCAACTGCATTTTTTGCAATCAATTTATGCGTCATTAATTTAATGGTCGTCCTTAGACTTCAATTTTTACTGTCGTCTTTCTCTTTCTTTAAAACGTTAGCATGATCAACTTTTCGAATTAGTTTATTCAAATGAAAATAAACCTTGACATGCAATCTTTTTGAAGAAACAATTTTTTGCTTTAAATTATATATTGGCAATTTGGTTTCTTTCCATTTGAATGGTATTGTTCTTCAAAATAACAAAACATTAACTCCGATTGTTTTTCTTCGGAAAATGCGGTTGAAAATATTTAAAGCTACAGGGTCCCTATTGCTAAATGATCACTTACATTTATTTCACTACTACTACTACTAACAACTCCACACTACTCTAACAACTCATCGCGGCATCCTAAAGCCAATAAAATGCGCAGCTTTCTTCTTCAGCTTGTCCTGTTTAGGGCCACGCTCTTGGATCCCTCTTAGAGCGTTCCAACCTTTTTTAAATTTTTCCTTACGATCTCTTCAAACAGTTCGTGGTAACGAACTATAGTAAGGAGCGACCCGGCTCAATAGTAACCGATACTCTAAAAAAGGAGTTTTAATACCATTAGTTACATAAAAAAAAATCGCATTTTTATGCTGATCTTAAATATATAAGTTTCATCAAATTTGGGCTTACCCAACGCTTTTACCAGAATTCTTCGATATTTTTATAATAATGATCTGCCTTTGCGGTTCATTAAAATCAACCTCCTCCCGTAAACTGCAGCTCGAAATAAAATCATAGAGAGTAGAGAGGCTGACGTAGCTTGCCAGGTAAAAAAAAAGAGAGAATAAAAAGGCATCTAAACTTTGCGTTAGCCGCGAAGTTAAAATTTTCAGAATAAATATCTGTGAAATTCAATAATTATAGCCTGCAGTATTTTTTTTTTCTGTTTAAATATTGGTTAAATCTTGTTACAAATTTTCTGTCAGCATTTCCTCCATTTATAAATACAAAGCTTTCATGTCTTTTCAAACAGTTCGTGGTAACGAACTGTAGTAAGGAGCGACCCGGCTCAATATTAACCAAAACTCTAAAAAATGAAATTTTGATACCAATAGCAACATCAAAAGAATCACATTTTAATGCTGATTTTAAATATGTAAGTTTCATCAAGTTTAGTCTTACCCATAAAAAGTTACGAGCCTGAGAAAATGTGCCTTATTTTAGAAAATAGAGGGAAACACCACATAAAAGTCATTGGATCTTAAAGAAAATCACACCATCAAATTCAGCGTATCAGAGTACCCTACTGCAGCAGTTTCAAGCTCCTATCTACAAAAATGTGAAATTTTGTAGTTTCTGCCAGAAGACAGATCACGGATGCGTGTTTATTTTTTTTTCCAGGGGTGATCGTATCGACCCAGTTGTCCTACAATGTCACGAGAGGGCTCATTCTAACGAAAATTAAAAATTGTAAATGACCAAAAAATCGCAGGACACCTAGGCCCCTTCCTACGCTCATTTATTTCTCAAAGTCACCGGATACTGAGATACTCATTTTGTTCAGCATAGTCGAAAAACTTAATAATTATGTCTTTCGGGACGACTCAATCCCCCACAGTCCCTGGGGGAGGGCCTGCAAGTTATAAACTTTGATTATTGTTTACATATAGTAATGGTTATTGGGAAGTGTACAGACGTTTTCAGGGGGACTTTTTCGTGTTGAAAGGGGGGAGGGGTCACATGGGAGGATCTTTCCATGGAGGAATTTATCATGAGGGAAGAGTACTTCCATGACGGGGCTTCAGGATTTTCTAGCATTATTTAAGAAAAACAATAAGAAAATAAATAAAAAAATTTCAGCTGGAAGTAAGGAGCAGCATTAAAACCTAAAAAGAACAGAAATTACTACGTAAATAAGGGGGTTCATCTCCTCCACAATACTTCGCTCTTCACGTTAAAGTATTTTTAGTAATTTCAACTATTTATTCTACGGCCTTTGGAATTCAGGAGGTCATTCTTAAAGAATTGGGAGAAAATTCAAGCTTTAGTGTAAAGAGCGAGGTATTGACTAAGGGGCGAACCCCTCATATACGTAATAAAAACATACAAATATAGAAGTTCGTTACGTAAGTTTATTCTTAAGTTGAGTATATTTATTACTAATAAAAACGTTCGTAGAAAAAATAAAAAGTTCTAGTTGCCTTTTTAAGTAACCAAAAACTGGAGGACAACTAGGCCTTCTCCCCCGCCCCCTTTTTTGTATCAAAATCTTCTGATCAAAACTATGAGAAAGCCATTTAGCAGAAAAAAAATTAATATGCAAATTTCGTTTGAATTATTTATGTGCGGTGAGCCAAAATCAAAACATGCATTAATTCAAAAACGTTCAGAAATTAAATAAAAAAAACGAGTTTTTTTAACTGAAAGTAAGGAGCGACACTAAAACTTAAAACGAACAGAAATTATTCTGTATATGAAGGGGTTGTCCCTTCTGCAACACTTCGCTGTATACGTAAAAGTTTTTAATTGTTTTAAAAAGTAGAGTTGTGAGAAAGAGCCAAACTTTAGCGTAAAGAGCGAGGCGTTGCGGAGGGGACAACCCCTTCATATACGGAATAATTTCTGTTCGTTTTAAGTTTTAGTGTCGCTCCTTACTTGCAGTTAAAATAACTTGTTTTTTTTATTATTTAATCGCCATGCAAGGACACCCTGTTTTTCGTTTTCAGCTTCCGCTGAATACAAAAATACACAATATTTTGCAGGAAATCGGTTTTCATTTAAAAAACCGTTATACCAATAACTATCCTTCAGCATAACTTCTTCAGTTTGCCAAAGCGCCCAAGTTTCGAAACCATACTTAATAACTATAATTACTGTGACTTTTGCTATCCTACTTTTGATTGAAGTATTAATCTTCTTATTCTTCCAAGCATATTTCTACCGCTAAAAAGCATTGTGCACCTTAGCTGTTGTGCATATTACACCTTCACTGCAGCGGTTGCAGGAAGGTGGCTGCAGTGCAGCCACCTTCCTTACTCATAATGCAGGGGTCTCCCAAGTACGGCCCGCGGGCCACATCCGGCCCGCCCAATAATTTCATCCGGCCCGCCAAACAAATTCCCGTGCGGTGACCTTGAAAAAAAAATATCGCACGACTGACATCGTAGAATTATTCAAAGCTGGGGCTGTTGACTGGTGGCGCTCAGGTGGCTCAGCCCGAGTCAGTTTCCCTCTCTCGATTGTGTGAATCACAGATACTAGTACTGGTATGTATGTGTTGTGCATTACAACCAATCAGCTGTGTATAACTGTATATTGAAGGGGTGGAGGGCGAGTGGGGCTTCGTTGTATTCTGTGCGGTAATGTGAGATAGAGCGTGGGGTAAGTGAACTGAGGTGTTGATAGGGTTTGATCACTGATGACGTGTTGCGAACAGTGTTGTCATCGGCTACGTGGTGTGTGGTTAGGATGCTTTCGCACTACAAGCAGAGCCGAGCGGAATGGAGCTCAGCGGTGCGGTTGGGCATTCACGTGTAAGCAGAGTGGCGGTCTTCACAACGAACCATTCGCTATGGAGGATTCGTGTACTTTTTAACACCACATACAAGCTGTTTTTCCTGTAGAATTTATTTCATTCGTTTTACCCTTATGTTTTCAGATAAGGAAAATACAAAAAAAAAGAAAAGTAGACAGTGAGTGTCGTCAGTTCAATGACGAATGGAAAATAAAGTACTTTTTTGTGAAAGCAAATGATAAAGGCACTTTATACCTCATATGTAGAGAAAGTGTTGCTGTTCTGAAGGAATACAATATTTTTCTCACATCACATGAGCAGAACGCACTAAAAAGTTTGAATCATTTCAGCACAGTCTGCATTCTCAACAAGCTGTTTTCAGTAAGAAAAAATCTGAAAATGAAACTTCAACTAGAGCCGGTTACAAAGTTGCCTGTGTGTTGGCAAAAAAAGGAAAACCTTTCACTGATGGTAGTATCATATAAGAGTGTATAGTGGAAGTAGCAGAAGAGGCATGTCCAGAAAAAGTAAACCTCTCCAAAATGATGTCTTGGGTCAAATACTGTTGCTCGTAGAATTGAAGATTTAGGAGGCGACATAATTCGGCAAATAAAGGAAAAAACAAAAAGCTTTTGCTGGTATTCTCTTGCTTTGGATGAATCAACTGATGTGTGTGATACCTCTCAGCTCTTAGTATCCATTCGTGGTGTTGATAGTGAATTTAATGTGACCCAAGAATCAGCATCAGTTCACAGCATGCACAGCACAACAACTGGAAAAGAGAAGTAAGTAAAACTATAGCAGAATATAACCTCGAATGGAAACAAGTGCAGTGTGTGACAATTGATGGAGGAAAGAATATGTCTGGGACAAAACGGGGTTTGGTTGGGCAAATTACAACTGCTTGCGAGGTTGGAGGATTCTCAAAACCCATTTTTCTGCATTGCCTTATCCATCAACAAGCATTGTGCCTAAAATATGTTGATATGTCTTGTGTCATGAAACCGGTTGTTTCTCTGGTTAATTTCATTAGATCTCATGCACTCAACCATCGCCAGTTCCATGATTTCTTGAAAGAAATTGATTCGGAGTTTGTTGACTTGCCTTATTATACAGCAGTTAGATGGCTTAGTTGCGGAAAGGTTTTGCTAACATTTCTTGGAGCTCAGATCACAAATTGATTTATTTCTCACATAGAAAAATAAACCTCAGCTATTATTATCAGTTTGTGAATGGATTTGGAAATTGGTATTTTTTTACAGATATGTCAGGTCATATTAATCACTTGAATCTGAAATTGCAAAGCAAAACAAATTTGATCAGTGACTACTTTGTTCATGTCAAGGCATTCAGAGCAAAACTTGCGCTACTTGAAAGCCAGGTGAAAGTTAAGATTTTGCTCATTTTCCATGTTGTGAAAAATTTCATGCAGAAAGTAAAGTTGAATTTCCTTCTTCATTTGCAAATGAAATAAATTCAGATTTGAAAAAGCAGTTTCAGGAGCGATTTGCTGACCTTGATGCCAAAAAAAATGTAATCAGGCTCTTTCATTATCCATTTGACTACAATGCTGAAAATCTTCCAACTCTATTTCAAATGGAAATTATTGATCTTCAAGCAGATGACAGGCTGAAAGATAAGTGTAGAGAAGGAAATCTGATTGGGTTTCATAAATGCCTGCAGCCAGATCAGTTTCCAAATTTGATAAAGTTTGCTCGTTGTTTTGTTTCCATTTTTGGTACAACATACATGTGTGAACAAACATTTTCCAAAATGAAGTATGTGAATCTAACTATCAAGCAAATTTGTCTGATGATCATTTGAAGTCTATTCTTACAATTGGCTCATCTAATCTATAACCTGATTTTAATGAAATTTTAAAGTCAAAACGACAGTATCATTCGTCACACTAATTTTATTGCATAAAACTAAAGGCAGGAGTCTATTTAGTTTACCCTGATTTTTTCCAACAAGATATGTTTTAATTTTTTTTATGTTTATACTCTAATATTTGAGGAAATTAAATTATTGGCACTGATTTGTTTTTTTTTCTCTCATTTTTTATCCCTTCGGCCCGCATAAATATGGGAAATATATAATATGGCCCTTACATTGAAAAGTGTGGAGACCCCTGTCATAATGCAACCAAGGTCAGTACATCTATTCCCCTGGTAGATAACTTTGGCACATAAAATTATCACTTCATCCTCATTTATTAATAGTTAAAGCGACTTAGTCTTCAAGAAATTAATTTTTAATCACTGTCTTGCCACCTGATGCCTTCTGATGTATCGGTGACAAGAAGTCTTGATATTTACTGGATACTCGATATTTGACAGAGGGAGAAACAGAGAGAGAGGAAGAAAAGAAAGGGAGAGAAAAGAGAATAAGAAAATGGAGGAAGTGTAGGTCTACAGTATGCAAAATTATCGGGTGTATTTATAAGATTACAATCATGCTAATATTCAAGATTGGAAATTCAAAAATATTGGCCAATTGAATCCGGTGTAAGCAAAGACCCATAGGTGCACCCAGACAGGGGTGGGGGTCGATCATCCCACTAGCTTCACTTTTTATATTTAGCAGCTCAGGCCTTCGGCCTTCGCAACTATGGCCACGCTTCAGCAATGGTGCAATGATTTCTCTTTGGCAGTTATCCGGTCTTTACCCCTCGTAGCTTTTATCACCTCCATTTGCTCGCTAAAGTCGGGGGCTCAGGCCTTAGGTCCTTATAAACATAACTGAAATTCCATTACAAGTTAAATTTTCCCAATTTTATCACTGACTTCTAGTCTTTGGCGATTCTCACGGTTCTAAATTGTTCTACGAATTGTTATACTTTTAGCTCGATTTGTTTAGCAGTATTTTCAGTACGAACGTGGACAGACATATGGTTGACCTTAAAAACAAGATTTTGGTTGAGTTAAACTAGGAGATTTTCTTTTTTTTTTCACTTTCTCAGGAATATTTTGTAAATTAAAACCATTTACTATCCTAGTAGTATGCACAAATTAGCATCTACCTACTTTCAAACTCTTTTGGGTAAGTAGTTGAAAGTTTTGTTTTAACTTTCTTCAATTTTTTGAATATGTAATCCAGATCCTTTTTTAGCTCTGTCAAAACTTGATTGTGCTGTTTGAAAGAGGAGCACGCACTCTGAAATCTAGTTGAGGATAAATGATTGCAGTTGATCAGCATTTCGTTTGTTTTCTCAAACCTCTGAAGCCTGGAAAGAAAACAATTTTGAAAGGAGATAAAGTCTTACCCTCTTTTTAATAAACTTATTTACACAGCGAAGGTATTTTACACAGTAATGCGCGATCCTGTTTTCTCTATTGAAGAGTTTCGGGGCACATCATGTGTTGTGTATTTCTCTTTGGCTCCTCTTTCGCGTGTGCAAAATGACGAAATTTTACCCGATGGCTAGAAGACCTGGTTCTTGGTGTTTTCTGTGCGTGATTCAATTAGTAAACTTAGAACAAAACCTTAATGAAGAAAAATAATAAAAATTACAAAGAATTATTGCGCGAACAGTTAATTAATATAGCTTTCAATAATTAAATAAAATAACTTTCTTTAAAAACATTTCATTTTGATCTGATCTGATTGAATGCCAAGTAGTGGATGAATAAATGACACAGTTAGAAAATCAATCAATACTCACAACCCTAGTTCCTCCGCTATCCACGTCAGTTCGTGGTGCTGCGATGAGCCCATTTCCGAAACGAAGGTGCATTACTGTATATATTACCTTTGTTGTGACTTATTTACCCAACTGAATAGTGATAACCGTAAGGTAATATATCTATAATGTGACTTCAAGCACCTTCTCTTAGCAATGAATCCTATCACAAGGGGATGGACCAGTGTATACAAATGATTGTGAACACAGACACGTGTTTCATTATTGTTACAAAAGACGTTACTTTTAGCTAATTATTTAGCTAATAATATAATTATTAGCTAATTATTATTTTGTACCTGCTATATTCCAACATAAAAATTTGATAATCAATTAGACTAAGCTTTCCCATAAAATGTTAGCATTTCTGTGTCGTTCAAGTCAAAACTTAACATAAAGCACTATGAGTTAAATAAAAATAGGAAAAAAAGAAGCTGAACAATGATTCTTCTTAACCCAAAAAAGTATTCATGCAAGGGGGTTTTCAAATCATGTCATACCTCGTCCTTACACTTATAATCTATGATTATCATAAATTGAACTATAGGGTTTTATTCCAAGCAGAGCAGTGCAATTGTCTTTTTGTTGCTTCTACTCGAGATTAAATATAACAAAAATCAGTTTTTCAACTGAAAGTAAGAAGTAACATTAAAACTTAACACGAACAGAATTTTTCAATATATGAGGGGGGGGGTGTCCCTTGCTCAACGTAGCTCTTTACGGTAAAGCATTGATGTTCTTTAAAAATACTTTTGATTCAAGTCCAACGAACCTTGTCTATGAACTGTCTTTCGAAAATAATTATGACAAAACGTCAAATTTTAACGTTATAGAATAATTTCTTTGTGTTTAAAGTTACAATGCTGCTTATTACTTTCAGTAGAAGAAACTTTTTTTTATTTAATTTCTGAAAGTTTTTCAAATAATACCAGAAAATCCCCTTTCCTGCCCCTCCCCGCCCATGTAAAATCTCCCCTATAAAATTCCCCTATAAAATTCCCCTCGAAGACTTTCTTTCCCAAAACAAATTCCCGCAGAAAATACCGGCCAAAACAGTTCCCTATATTTTAATTACATAAAAAAACTAGGTTTTTTAACTGAAAGTAAGGAGCGACATTAAAACTTAAAACGAACAGAAATTACTCCGTATATGAAATAGGTTGTCCCCTCCACAATCCCTCGCTCTTTACGCTAAAGCTTTTAATTGTCTTAAAAAGCAGAATTGTGGCAAAGAGTCAAACTTTAGCGTAAAGAGCAAGGGATTGCGGAGGGGACAACCCATTTCATATACGGAGTAATTTCTGTTCGTTTTAAGTTTTAATGTTGCTCCATTGTAGATAGGAGGTTCAAAATTTTGCTATAGGATTCTCTGATACGCCGAATGCGATGGTGTGATTTTCGTTAAGATTCTGTGACTTTTAGGGGGTGTTTTCCCCTATTTTCTAAAATAAGGCTCGTAACTTTTGATGACAAAGATTAAATTTGATGAAACTTATATATTTAAAATCAGCATGAAAATCTGATTCTTTTGATGTATATTTTAGCATCAAAATTCCGTTTTTTAGAGTTTCGTTTACTATTGAGCCGGGTCGCTCCTTACTACAGTTCGTTGCCACGAACTTTTTGATAGCAAATACTAGATGTGAATAATGGGCAAATTCTATAACTTACAGCCCTTTCACTAGGAATTATGGGGGTCATTTCATACCCAAAGGCATTGTTCTTGGACCTTCAAACTACGCTGACTCAAATGGCAATCTCAAAATTTCGATTGGACCTCTTTGGGGAAAAAGGGGCGTGGGAAGGAGACTAGTTTTCCTCCAATCTTTTCGATCAATAAAAAGGGGACTAAAACTATTGATTTTCAATTACATTGACAAAAAAAAAAAAAAAAAAAAAAAAAAAAAAAAAAAAAAAAAAAAAAAAACGGATCTGTGATCTTTCTTCTGCCAAAAAAAGAAAGCAAAATTCTACATTTCTGTATTTAGGGAGCTTGAAACCTCTACACGTGTACAGTATAGTTCTCTGATACGCTGAATCTAATGGTGCGATTTTAACTAAGATCTCTTAAATTTTTGGGGATGTTCTCCAGCCCTTTTTTTCGAAAATTAGGTATTTTCTCAGGCTCGTAAGTTTTGATGGGTAACATTAAACTTAATGAACGTTCTATATTTGGAATCAACATAAAATTCAATTCTTTTAATGTATCTGGTGGTATCAAAATTCTTTTTTTTAGAGTTTTGGATTCAATTGAGCCTGAGTAATTTCTTACTTCCAGTTCGTTACCACAAACTGTTCCAAAAATGGAGTATTTCGAGGATTCACCCTCTCTGGGCGAAAATATTTGGGCAAGATTTGGGCAGCACCAATGGTATTTTTTTATTTTATTTATCTTTTTTTAATACTGGAGCTGTGCAGCAACACACCCTTCTTTATTAAATGCTTTTTGTCAACTTCATAAAATTAGACAGACCAAATTTTGCAATCAAGAACTTTCATGAGTTTTGTCCTACATATTTTGCAACAAATCTAATCTCTGGGAGGAGGATGTTGAGCTAGATCCAAAGACACTACAAGTATCCAAGTGGTCAAAAGGGTGCATCTGCAATATGTCAGGAACAACTAAGGTATTAAGTTGAAACTTTCAGGCAGGTATGGAAAAAGTTTCAAAGCTTTCAGACAGGTATGGAAAAAGTTTCAAAGCTACCAGTAGCAGAATTTGACAGAATTTAACACTTTAGCAGCACAGCTTGTGTTTTGACATCTTTTCTTTGAGCTAAAAGTAGTTTTAAATGTAAACTGGTATTTTTAGATAAAATCTGCCAACAAACTTGAAACTACCAAGCACCATTGCTACTATATTACCCCACTTTTTGCACATCGACTTTCAGGGTGTGACGAACTTAATCAAAATATATTCTGTGTATCTATCTTGTCAAAAGGTCGCATCTGGAACATTTCAGGTACGGCTTAGGGTATTATGTAGAACCTTTCAGGGCTGTTAGACTAAATCAAAAGACACTGTATGGTTAAAGATTGTTATCAGGGCGAACCTGTACCGTCTCAGGAACAGCTAATGATATTAAGTTTTCAAATCCCAGAAAATATTAAGTTGGGGGGGGGGGCTGACAAGGATAGGCTGGGTATAAAAGATTGGAAGTGTTCCGGTGCTGCGAGATGGTTTGTGGTCTCTACTCTGCCATAGGTTCCTTTCTAATTCCCTATTCCTGACAGTGGAAACCCTGCTTGCGTGGCCTCATAGTGGCATCAGGGTGGACTTTTCGGGAGTTTTCTCAACCAAAATTGTGACTGCTAAGAGCACTGCCGGATGCCCTTGAAGAGTGGCGTCCTCAAGGAAATTATAGCCTAGCAAATGAAAGAGTAATTGTATTGGATTCTGATGAACGGATAATTTTTTCTGGCTTTGGTTTGTTTTGGTGGGCTTTTTTGGGCTAAAAAACATCTTCCTAATTAAGTTGTCTAATGCAGGTTGCCTCCTCATAGTAGCATAATATTTGTAGGGATGGAAATATAATGAGTCAGAGGTAACAAGCTTGAGATTGTCTGTACAGGATTTCAATTCTTGTTGATAGAAGAGCACTACCAAGTGCAGAAAGACCAAGTGTTGTGACCAAGATGAGTCCAGGGTTGCACAGAGCCTTCTTTCATACTGGAGGTTCTGGGGACTTCTTGCTCTCTGTTTCTAAGCTGGCTTAACCGCTTCGTGTAGACTTGAGAAGATATGTTAGCCCCAGCCCGACACTGGTTCTGGGATTATTGCTGTTCATGAGGCCCTAATAATTCCAGCGATTTAAGAAATATGAAAGTTGCCACTTTGGAACGTTAAAACGTTAAGAAATGACTATCGTATCGACATTGTGACTGACGGATTCAGAAGTTTCGAACTGGACTTATTAGGAGTTTCAGAAACTCGTATCTCAGAGGTAGGAAGTTAGGTGGTACTTAGACGCAAGAAGAGTGGGGTAAATAGACAGGAAGTAGGGCTCATGGGGAATAAGGAAGCTGCTAAGTCTTATTTAGGCTGGGAAGGTATTAATAATAGAATACTAATCACTAATTTTATGACTAAAATGTGAAGGGTATCAGTCATAGTGGTATATGCCCTTGTAGAATCGACTGACAGAAGTTGTGACTCAGATAAATTTTACGAATTTCAATGCCCATGTCGGTACAAATAGGGATAGATGGTATCCTTGTCTAGGTAAATTTCGTTAATGTCCTGATAAATGTCCTAGAAGGACTTAAATGCATTTATTAATTAGCATACAAACTCCATTAGCAAATCTTCTGAAAGTAATTCCCTTATTCTCCTTTTATTTAGACTCAGAACCTGAAACACATAAACTTATAAACAGTAAACTTAAATGCACTGAGGAACAAGTATGCCAAGTGTATGTTCAGGTTTTCATGTTATGAATGTCTCACGTTTTTGTTCAGATTTGGAATTTCAAACATAAAAAAGAGCTACAAACATTATTCTATTACAATCAAATATCTTAATTTTCGAGAAAGAAATGATTTGAAATCGGAAATCATTAATTTAAAGACAGCTTTCATAGTCATAGATAAAAATCACAAACTAAATTTCGCTGTGATTTACAAACCTAGTCCTAATGGATTTTGTTACAGGCACCGGTAAAAAAGGCACGAATAAATTGTTAAATCGATTAGTTCTACAAGGCACTGACACTAATTTGTTCTTCTTTTTGGTATTAATTACTGAGTTGGCAGCAGGGGGTAGAAAACGTTGTTGCTTGGGGCTAGCAAGGAGAAATTACTCGAAACTCACTATCAACTCAAATCCTGCAATTTCGAAGATTTTCACTCTTCAAAGACTCAAGAGCAGACTTACAATCTACAAATTATTATCCAAGGAGGATTTTAATTGCTCTTTTCTGGACTCCTTCCACATCATCACTAAGATATTCAATATAATGAATCTGAGGCCCCCAAACGGGACGGGACATGCATATTCTAACATGGGACGTATGTATGTTAGATATGCAGTTTTCAGCTGATTTACTGAGAAACCCAAGCAGCACATTGAAACCAAAGTTTACTATACTCCTCAGCATACCTAAAAGTTTATCACTGAGGTATACGGCTTACTTATTGTTTTGAAAAAAGAGATAATAAGAATCCTTTAGAGAAGTTTTTAATTGCATAAAATATACGTCCATCGTAAAAAAAAAATCGGATACATTATCCTAGCTTAGCTTAAGAGCAACATTAAGCTCAATTTTGATGGTATTAATTGGTCAAACCCAATTAAGCCACCCATTCCACGTGTCTTCATTCGCAAATAAATCAACCCAGCGTACTAAACCTTTATTTGCACATGATCTTGTGTTTTAAATATGAGGAGGCACTAGAACCTTCATATTAGGGCAATTTCTATTCATTTGACATTTCGAAGCCGCTCTTTATTTTCCTGTAGGAAAAATTATTTTTGATTTTACTATGATAAATTTTTCGTTTTCTGAAGGTATTCGTTTTCCTTTGCGAAACAATTTTCATTATTACCTTGAATTTTTATCTCTATTATTCAACTTAGGAAAAATTAAAGTGTCAGGTGTATTTCTGCTATTGTACTTAATTAATTAAATTCTAGTTTATCTTTTTTCTTACAAATCCAACTCATTAAGATGAATAATTTTATTCACACTAATGAAACTGACGCCATATCCTAGGAATCCTAGCTAATCTTAAGAGGGAATGAATCTTTAATAAGATTCGGAATTGGCACGGCAGTTTTGCTCCTTCTAATAGGTGCCTAGTTCGGATTTAAGCCGTCTGCTCTTGTTTAAGAGGCTAAAGAGCTATGCATTCTGTATTTTGTAGGAATAAAATGGATGTTGTTGAATATTTGCCTGGTTCAACTCGTACCTGATTTCTTTTAGCTTATTAGATTTGTTTCCGGAAATTTGCATTAAATTCGATTAACAGACTTTTATCAATTATAACCAAAATAAGAAGATCTATGACTTTTACTTGCTAAAGAATTCATTAATTTTGTTGTTTATAAAAAGTTGTAAACAATTTTCTAACCAAACTCCTTGTACATTCATAATTAAAGTGAAATGAAAATATGTAAAAGGAGCCCAAATTCCTACTTAAGACCGAAGAAAATACATCTACTAAAAAAAGCCTGAATATATCAGCTTCATGTCAAGAAGCTTTTATAAGCTAAAAAAAGCTTAAACAGCCAAAACATACAAGGGAATAATACAAGGAAATGATATATGCTATGCAACACAAAAAGAAAAAAACTATTATCGTTTAGTAAAGTTATATATAAAATCCCGAATGGTGAAAAGACCAGTACACAGTGCCAAACAAACTGGAGTAGAACATTCTCTAAAAGCAAAAGGTTGAATTTCGCCTTCTTGCATGGGATTTTAATTAAAAGTAATCATGCATAACATAGGTATATACAGTTAAATGAATAAAATAAAAAACAGGCTTTTGAGTTTATGTTCTAAAAAATGAATTAAATATTGCCTTTGCAAATCTAGCAGAAGAACGTTTTGTTCTCAAATCGGCATCAATATTCCCAAAGTTTATTTAACTATTTTACCTTTATTAAAAAATCTCACTTGTGAGTCTGTTTACTACCTTTGGCTTAATTTTCTTCTAAAATACCAGAATTATGTGAGGCTCTGGCTCCTTTTTTGCTAATAAATACGATACGCATTTATGCGAACGTTTATTTCTGCTAATAATATGATGCGTATATATAATATGATGCAATTAAATGTAATAAATACGATTTAATCTACAATCTTCCTCATTCTTGTTTATGCTAAGGGATAAACCCCACACAAATTTCATTTTTACCCTTTTCCTATTGTTGCATAGCAAGAACTAGCTACTACTACTACTAACTCAACACAGCACTACGCCACCTGAGGCAAACACAGCTACACACGCGCCTGCTCCATCCCAATCTATTCAAAGCTTCCCTCTTTACACCCTCCAAGGAAGTTCCTATTTCTTTCAAATCTTTCTTCATGACATCTTCCCACCCAAATCGCGGACGACCTGTTTTCCGTTTAGCCCAAGATGGTTGGCCGAAAAGAACAATCTTCAGCAATCTGTTATCCTTCATTCGCAAAACGTGCCCTAGCCATCTCAACCTTTCTCTCATCATAGCCCTAGAAAGTAGGATTGAACCAAACTTTTCATACAGACTAGATTTTAAAATACGGTCTGTCAGCCGGGTACCCAGAACAATCCGTAGGCAATTTCTCTGGAAAACAACTAGTAAATCTTCATCCGCTTTTCGGATCACTTATGGTTCAGAGCCATATCTGACCACTACCATCACTGTGGCTTCCAAAATTCTAGTCTTTGTTTGCAGACTTATATTCCTATTCTTCTAAACTTTATTCAACTATGAAAAAACACCCTGACCCTTGGCTATGCTATTTTTAACATCTTCACTGCTCCCTCCGTCTTTACTATTAATATTACAAATGGAAGCGAAGCTGCCCACCTGATCAAACTTTTCGTTACCCAGCTTCAGCTTTTCACCTTCACTTATTCCTAGCCTTAGAGACTTAGTACTCTTAATATAATTTTTTAAACCTATTCTAGCTCCCTGAACTCACAAGATCTCTAAAAGTTCATTCATTTTGCTCACACTTTGATCTAGGAAGCTTAAATCATCAGCGTAATCAAAATACAGGGTAAATAGTGTAAATAGTGTAACAGTAAATGTAACAGTAAGTGTTGTAAATAGTGTAACAGACAGACGGACAGACACTATGTTTTTATATATAGACTAGCTGTTGGGGTGGCGCTTCGTGCCACCCCAACACCTAGTTGGTAGGGGCGCTTCGTGCCCCCCTACAAGCCCCCCTCAGGCGTAGGTCGTTACACGCCATATTCGTTATGCGCCATTGTAGTTGTGTTTCTGTGTCCCACCTGTGAATATAGATATATATATATATATATATATATATATATATATATATATATATATCTATATATATATATATATATATATATATATATATATATATATATATATATATATATATATATATATATATATGTTTTTAACTACGTAAAACTTGCGAATATACAACATTCTTCGCTGTCCCATTGTCTGTACATATAAATAGATTGTCCGGTTTACCGACTCTTGAACATGCAACATATAATTGTCCATGGGAAAAACTATTCGTATAAAAATTTATGCCTCATTATTCTAATGATTGCCCTTGAGCTTTGTTGATGGTGATTGCTAATCGAACATTCCCTGTGTCCCCATCGTCATTTATATATCCCCCCTGTGCCTCCCGGCGTCCCCGTTGTAGTTGTGTCCTTGTGTCCCAGTCGTGTCCCGGTCTGTATATACATTCGTTTTTGAATTGGTATATGATGAAATAAATTTTTTATTTTTTCCCTTTTTTGCTTTTTAGTTTTTTTTTGTTTTTACCTTTTTTTTAGCTTTTTTAGTTTTTTTTTTCTTTTTTCTTTTTAGTTTTTTTGTAGTTTTAACCTTTTCTAGTTTTTTTTTTATTTTTATTTTTTTTAGTTTTCTTTTTCTCCTTTATTTTTCAGTTTTTTTCCTTTTTTAGTTTTTTTTTTCTTTTTCAGTTTTTTGTTTTTTTATTAGCTTTTAGTTTTTTTTTCTTTTTAAGCTTTTTTTTAGTTTTTTTTTCTTTTTGAGTTTTTTTTGTAGTTTTTACCTTTTTTAGTTTTTTTCTTCTTTTGTATTAATGTTTTTTTTATTAGTTTTTAGTTTTTTTTCTTTTTATTTTTGTAGTTTTTACCTTTTTTTTTAGGTTTTTTTTAGTTTTTTTCTTTTTTAGTTTTTTTACCTTTTTTTAGTTTTTTTGTAGTTTTTACCTTTTTTAGTTTTTTTCTTCTTTTGTATTAATGCTAAAGCCAAGGTTCGAACCTGGAACCTCTCGAACCTAGAACCTGGAACATAACGCTTTACCAACTGAGCTACTTCGGCTTGAATACATTCGTTTTTGAATTGGTATATGATGAAACAATTCAGACGTCATATGCGGACAGTGACGTCACTCGACAGACAGACAGACAACTTATTTTTAAAAATATAGATTCTTAACAAACGTTTTCATTGGTAAAAATATACGTAACTTACGAATTGACTTACGTAACGAACTTCTATATTCGTATGTATTTATTGCGTATATGAGGGGGTTCAACCCTCGTCGATACCTCGCTGTTTATACTAAAGCTTAAATTTTGTCCCACTTCCTTAAGAATGACCTCTGAATCACAAAGGCCGTAAAATAAATAGTTGAAATTACTTAAAATACTTTAACGTAAAGAGTGAGGTATAACGAGGAGGTAAACCCCTCATATTCGTAATAATTTTTGTTAGTTTTAAGTTTTAATGCTGTAACTTACTTTCAGTAGAAAAAACTTTTCATATTAATTTTTTCATAATTTTTTTCAAATAATGCTAGAAAATCCTGCACCCTCTTCATTGAAATTCTCTCCAACCACGAGAAGTTTCTCCATGGAAATATCCTCCAAAGTAACCCCCCCCCTCAAATCTCCCCCATAAACCAAAAAAATCCCCCTGAAAACGTCTGTACACTTTCCAGTAACCATTACTATATGTAAACACAGGTCAAAGTTTGTAACTTGCAGCCCCTCCCACGGGGACTGCGGGAGAGTAAGTCGTCCCTAAAGACATAGTTTTTAGGTTTTTCGACTATGGTGAATAAAATGGCTATCTTAGACTTTTGATCCGGTGACTTTTGGGAAAAAATGAGCGCGGGAGGGGGCTTAGGTGCCCTCCAATTTTTTTGGTCACTTAAAAAGGGTAATAGAACTTTCAATTTCCGTTAGAATGAGCCCTCTCGCGACATTCTAGGACCACTCAGTCGATAAGATCACCCCTGGAAAAAAAAACAAAAAAAAAACACGTATCCGTGATCTGTCTTCTGGCAAAAAATTCCACATTTTTGTAAATAGGAGCTTGAAACTTCTACAAAAGGGTTCTCTGATACACTGAATCTGATTTTCGTTAAGATTGCATGACTTTTAGGGGGTGTTTCTCCCTATTTTCTAAAATGAGGCAAATTTCTCAGGCTCGTAACTTTTGATGGGTATAACTGATCTTGATGAAACTTTTATATTTAGAGTCAGCATTAAAATGCGATTCTTTTGACGTAACTATTGGTATCAAAATTCCATATTTTAGAGATCCGGTTACTATTGAGCCGGGTCGCTCCTTACTACAGTTTGTTACCACGAACTGTTTGATAGATGGAAGATAGATAGCGTTGCAATATTGAGAGTAATTGAAATAATAAATACCAATTCTGAATCGGTTATAAATGACTATTTTCTCATTAAACCCGATTTTTAGGAATATATTTTTTAAATTTGGGTTAATAAGAGTTGATTTACCTTTTGGGGCCCCTTTCGGGTCTCAAAATTTGATTTCCTGAAGGAACAATTATTAAATTACAAAAGCGGATAAAAAGGCATCATGTTTTGTGTTCACGTTCATCGTAGTTAAATTATGGACACCAACCATAAAATAGTTACTGCTTCAAGTAAATTAATCAAGTTATAGAAGAATCATCCATATTAATACCTTGTGATGGCGTAGTGGATACAGCCGTACTTTCTGACCGAAGGTTAGTAGGTTCAATCCCACGTGTCGCAAGGCAAGTGTTCCCGCTGAAAAAAAACTTTTTTATATTATTTTTTCATTGTTTTTTTTTTAAATAATGCTAGTAGATCTTGTGCTCCCTTCATGGAAATTTTCTTCCCCCATGAAGAATTCCTCGATGGGAAGTTCCCCCAGCATATCCCCCTCTTCTCAACCCCTCCCCCAACCAAAACGTCCTCCTGAAAACGCCTGTACACTTCCCAATAACCATTACTATAAGTGTGTGCCGTAGAATAAATAGTTGAAATTACTAAAAATACTTTAACGTAAAGAGTGAGGTATGACGAGGAGGTAAACCCCTCATATGCGTAATAATTTCTGTTCGTTTGAAGTTTTAATGCTGCCAATTACTTCCAGTTGACAAAACTTTTTCATATTTATTTTTTCATTGTTTTTTTTTTGTGAATAATGCTAGAAAATCCTGCGCTCCCTTTACAGAAATTTTCTTCCCGCATGACATATTCCTCGATGGAAAGTTCCCCCAACATATCCCCCTCTTCTCAATCCCTCTCCCAACCAAACAATCCCCCTGAAAACGTCTGTACACTTCCCAGTAGCCATTACTATATGTAAGCACTGGTCAAAGTTTGTAACTTCTAGCCCCTTCCATGGGGACTGTGGGGGATTAAGTCGTCCCCAAAGACACAGTTATAAGGTTTTTCGACCACGCTGAATAAAATGACTCTCTCAGAATTTTGATCCGTTAACTTTGGGAAAATAATTAGCGTGGAAGGGGGCCTCTCGATCAATAGTATACCAATTCTGAATCGGTTATAAATGACTATTTTCTCATTAAATGCAATTTTTAGGAATATATTTTTTAAAATTTGGGTTAATAAGAGTTGATTTACCTTTTAGGGCCCCTTTCGGGTCTCAAAATTTGATTTCCTGAAGGAACAATTATTAAATTACAAAAGCGGATAATAAAAGCATCATGTTTTGTGTTCACGTTCATCGTAGTTAAAATATGGACACCAACCATTAAATAGTTACTGCTTCAAGTAAATTAATCAAGTTATAGAAGAATCATCCATATTCATGCCTTGTGATGGCGTAGTGGATACAGCCGTACTTTCTGACCGAAGGTTAGTAGGTTCAATCCCACGTGTCGCAAGGACAGTTATTCCCTTTCGCCTGCTTGTCAGTACCCCTCTCTTTACCCCTCTCTTTACACTAAATCTTAAGTTTTGTCCCAATTCATTAAGAATGACCCCTGAATCACAAAAGCCGTAGAATAAATAGTTGACATTACTAAAAATACTTTAGCGTAAAGAGCGAGGTATTAGGAGGTGAGCCCCTCATATGGGTAATAATTTCTGTTCGTTTTAAGTTTTAATACTGCTCCTTACTTCCAGCTGAAAAAAACTTTTTCATATTTATTTTTTCATTGTTTTTTTTTTTTAATAATGCTAGTAAATCCTGTGCTGCCTTCATGGAAATTTTCTTCCCCCATGACAAAGTCCTCGATGGGAAGTTCCCCCAGCGTATCCCCCTTTTCTCAACCCATCCCTCAACCAAAAAATCCTCCTGAAAACGCCTGTACGCTTCCCAATAACCATTACTATATGTAAGCACTGGTCAAAGTTTGTAACTTGTAGTCCCTCCCACGGGGACTGTGGGGGAATAAGTCGTCCCCAAAGACATAGTTATAAGGTTTTTCGACTACGCTGAATAAAATGGCTATCTCAGAATTTCTATCCGTTGACTTTGGGAAAATAATTAGCGTGGGAGGGGGCCTAGGTGCCATCCAATTTTTTTGGTCACTTAAAAAAGCCACTAGAACTTTTCATTTCCGTTAGAATGAGCCCTCTCGCAACATTCTAGGACAACTGGGTCAATACGATCAACCCTGGGAAAACAAAACAAAAAAAAACAACAAAAAAACAAAAAAAATAAAAATTCAAACAAACAAATTCTACAGTAGGGTTCTCTTATACGCTGAATCTGCTGGTGTAATTTTCATAGAGTTAAAATTCTATGACTTTTAGGGGGTATTACCCCCTATTTTCTAAAATAACGCAAATTTTCTTAGGCTCGTAACTTTTAATGGGTAAGACTAAACTTGATTAACCTTATATATTTAAAATCAGCATTAAAATGCGATTCTTTTCATGTAGCTATTGGTATCAAAATTCGATTTTTTAGAGTTTTGGTTACTATTGAGCCGGGTCGCTCCTTACTACAGTTCGTTACCACGAACTGTTTGATAAATTTTAATTTTAAATGACGTGATAAATACCAAAAAGACTTCTTTCCTGTATTTTCCACAATCGGTATATTTTACTGTAATTGCGTTGTATAATTCAGCAACAACCAGGAATGTGCCAGTTCTTGTGCTATCTGAAATAGTTATATTACACATTGAAAACTTCGACATGAATTCAATTCCTCCTACCCGTTTATCCTTTGCATATAATATATATTTCAGGATATTTGATTTATAACTGTATATCTTTATGTATGTATCTTTTTTTAATCGACTCGATAATGTTTTCTAAAAAATGGTACAGTAGCATTTTCTAACCTGAAAAAATTCCCATATGGGAAATATATTTAGAGCCTTAATTTTGAAAAAAAATGCTTTTCATAATTATTCTGTTACATTTTTTCCATTTAAAGAGCAACTTCACCATTTTTCACAGGAATAACCCTACCCGTACGCATGCGCAATTATACAAGGTGGAGAATCGACACCAACAGCGAAAGGCATGGAAAAAAGTCTGAGGTAATTATGAGTGAAAATGAATCACAGCAAAATTTGCAACAAGAAGAATCACAAAGAACCACCAATGAAATAGCAACGAAAATAATACACAACGAAATCTGCATTTAGAAGAGAAACGACAGTAAGAATTACAACGAAAGAGATTAATACCAAATCTGCGTTTAGGAGGCAAAGCAAGATCACATTGGTATAAAGGAACCCGTTATTTTAGTTCTGCTCAGAAATGAAGCAAGAGAAATTATTGCTGAGACTAAAATACAAATCTTATAAGCGTTATGATTCTGAGAAGGATTAATATAAAGGAGGAATTGAATTCATGCCAGAATTTTTTAATTCAATTTAATTTGATGATTTGCCACCCTTGAACTTATAAGTAAAGAATAACACGATAGTTATTTTGTTGCGTAATTTGGATATTTTGGACAGTAAATTCAATGGAACATGCCTGAATGTTCTGAATGATGTAACAATGTAATTAAACGGGAAAAAGTACTATAGATAAAGCAGGGAAAGAAGTTTTTCGCAGTCCATGACGCCATGCAAAGTTGTACAATGGATTCAAACAGCTAAAGCAAAAAATATGGAAAATTTTTGAGGTAACGATGGACAAAAAATAAACACAGCGAAATCTGCTGTTAGAAGACACGTGACAACGAATCAGGAATGAGAATGTTGCAGAACAAAACTTGCAAGATAAGCAACAGCGAGAATCACTTTATATCATAGATGAAAATGACGCACAACGAAATCTGCGGTTAGTAAACAAGCAACAGTTAGTGACACAATGAATCGCAATAAAAAAGATGCAAAGTAAAATATGTGGCAGCGTTCGTAGTACTTGTAGGCTATATAGGCTATATATAAGCATATGATTTTATATATTTTTTTCACCAACTTTTTTATAGTATATTCTAGTATATATTCAGGGTTTGATCTAGTTTTCTATACCGTTTTACCTTTTCCCCTCTTGATAAAGGCTTCGAGATGGGAAGCTGGAATATTGAGGTTTTTTTTAGTATATTTATCATTTTTCATTTCTACTTTTACTGCCTTAATTAAAAGTTTTATCGGCCATATCATTTTAATTTTACTTACAAATAAAAAGGTAGTGTGGATTCTAAAAAATTGTTTAACGGTTCAGATTTTTAAAGAGCCTATTTACATTTGGAGATGTTGACGGACATTCATTATCAGAGGCCCGTTTACAGCACCCATTGGTAGTGGTAGTTCCCCCCAAACCCATAAGACCAAAATTTTGAGATAAGCATTCTGTTAAAATTAGTTCAAACATCAGATTACGAAAATTCCGAGGTTGACACAAGCACCTGTAGCAAGCAAGTCTTTCCTTTTTTTTATTAAAAAAATTTCGACTAGTTGGTTTTTGTGTTTTTTCTTTCTTTTTCTCTTTTGGTTTTCTTTTTCTTTCTTCCTCTGTCGCTAATAGTGTCTTTTTTTTCCTGTCATTATTGGCAACGTATTTCTAGATGAAGTAAGTAGTTTTCATTTTCATTTTAACGCGAATCTCCCTGGTTGAAAGCGAACAAGATTTCCCAAAACGTAAACGAGATTTCCTTCTTTCTCACTGGCTTAATTACTCCTTGAGGAGTGTACCAGAATATCTAAAGACTGTTGACTTAAGCTAACTGGTCAACTTAAGCCAATGAGAAATATGGAGATTTTGGATATTAAAAATTATTGCTAAAAATCATATCTTATAACTGCAAACTTAAGAATCTTTGTGATTATTTATCGGTATAAGATCTACAAAACGACACAAAAATCAAAGCTGAATGATTAGTACACCCCTTATAAATAGTAAAGTAAGCATATCTTAAATGGTCAATTTTAAAGAAAACTGATAATAGAAAATAAAAAAATTCACGGCCAAAAATTTTAGAATCTTGTGGCAAATCAAGGGGTTACTTTACAATGTTCTACGTCTTGTAAAAATAGTTTTATTACTACTTTTAAAAATTAGAGGTGTCCCCACAAATTAATTTTTTATCAAACTCTAAAGAAAAGAAATGCAAATTTTTCCAGCCTATTCATGTTAAAGCTTTTAACGAAGCCACAGTAATTTTTTCATCAAAGAATCTGCTCGTGTCTGTTGTTAATAAGCATTTCACTGCTATAGGAAAATAGCATTGGCTTACAACCTGGTAGATCGACCTTAATAAAAAAAAACGAAGGTCCAACTTTTCCTGTTTTGAAGATCAAAGAATCAAATTTTCCAACAATTTTTAGACTGAGAAGGTTTCCTGTGAGAAAATAGAGCATTGAGTATTCCAGAGAATACTTTTGGTCGTTATTATGTGTGTCGATTGTGCATGTGAACTTGTTAATTATAGATGTTTTTTTAGTAGAACAGAGTCAATAAATCATTTGTTGAAAGATTAACTGAAAATATGCACTCGTTGTTCTTGTGATACATTGACACGTCTTCTTTTGGTACGTTCTCTTTGAGCCGCAAGCCTGGTGTCCCATTGTTCTGGTGATTCCTCGACACACATTCGCTTTTTACTTTCTCTTTCAACCGCAAGCCTGGTTTCGCGTTGCTCTGGCGATTCTTTGACACACCTTTGTTGACGTAAATTGGACATTCCTAATCCGGCCCTTTCTCTTTGAGCAGCAAGCCTGGTTTTGCGTTGCTCTGATGTTTTCTCCTGGTGTTCCTTTTTTGGTGACATTATAGGATAATTTCTCTTTGACATTAGTGATACTTTCTATTTGAGCCGCAAGCATTAACATTGAATAAAGTCCAATTTCTAGAAACAATTTCTACTAAACTTCAAACTTTTGGTTTTCTTTTTCAATGTTTTTAAACTGCTTCAATCCATTATCAAAATATATTCAAATATTTTTGCAATTACCAGTTTTTTACTCTTTAAGCAACTTAATAAAATTTAATAGGGGCCTCAATTTTCGCTTTTGGAAATTACTGAAATGAAAGCTTCCTTATATTGCAAAATATTTTATTGCAATCTTAATATAATTTTATTTTATTTCAATTTTAATGTAATGTAATTTAATGCAATTTTTATGTAATTTTAGTTTTTTTTTGTATATGTTTTTTTTTCAATTTTTTAAAAAATTTTATTTTTATTTTTTTTTAGTTTTTCTGGTGTTTTCTTTTTTCTTTTTTTTTTTAAACAAATTAAGATTAAATTAAGAAGATTAAATTAAACAAATTAAGAGTATTTTTTGTTTTTTTTTTGTATTTCTGTGTTGTTTTTTAGTATTTATGTGTTTTTTTTTTAATTTCTAGTGTTTTATTTTAATTTTTTCAGTTTTTATATGTCACTTGGTAGTCCTGTGGTGGCGCAGTGGATTTGACCTTAGCTTGGTAATACGGGACCCAGAGATCGAATCACGCTGCAGGAATGCACTGCAGGGTCGACGCAGGGACCTTAGTAGTCAAGAAGCGTCGTTAATTCTTAAATAATTAAAAAATGTCACTTGGTTTAACCAAGTGACATATAGCAATCGCAAATTATGTCGGTCTGTCGGTCCCGGTTTTGCTACTTTAGGCACTTCCAGGTAAGCTAGAACGATGAAATTTGGCAGGTGTATCAGGGAAAGGACCAGATTAAATTAGAAATAGTCGTTTTCCCGATTTGACCATCTGGAAGGGGAAGGAGTGGGGGCCCGTTAATTCGGAAAATTAGAAAAAATGAAGCATTTTTAACTTACGAACAGTTGATCAGATCTTAATGAAATTTGATGTTTGGAAGGATATCGTGTCTAAGAACTGTTATTCTAAAACACGGCCGGTTCTGGTGATATTAGGGGGGGGGATTTGGGAGGGGGAAAGCTAAAATCTCGGGAAACACTTAGAGTGGAGGGATCGGGATGAAACTTGGTGGGAAAAATAAGCAGAGGTCTTAGATACGTGATTTATATAATTGGAACAGATCTGCACTATTGGGGGGGGGAATTATGATAAATTAGAAAAAATGACGTACTTTTCAAACAGTTCGTGGTAACGAACTGTAGTAAGGCTCAATAGTAACCAAAACTCTAAAAACTCCGCAATCCCTCCCTCTTTACGCTAAAGTTTGACTCTTTGCCACAATTCTACTTTTTAAAACAATTAAAAGCTTTAGCGTGAAGAGCGAGGGATTGCGGAGGGGACAACCCATTTCATATACGGAGTAATTTCTGTTCGTTTTAAGTTTTAATGTCGCTCCTTACTTTCAGCTAAAAAAATTGTTTTTTTTTTATTTAATAACTTACGAAGGAGTGATCGGATCTTCGCGAAACTTCATTTTTAGAAGGACATCATAACTCAGATCTCTTATTTTAAATCTCAACCGGATCCAGCGTCATTGGGGGGGGGGCAGTTGGAGGGGGGGGGGGGGGCGGAAAGCTTAGAAAATACTTAAAGCAGAGAGATCAGGATGAAACTGGATGGGAAGAATAAAAACCTCTCTAAGATATGTGACTGACATAACCGGACCGGATCTTCTCTCTTTAGTGGAATTGGGGGGGGGGGGGTATTCAGAAAAATGAGGTATTTGTAACTTACGATTTGGTGACCCGATTTTAATGAAATTTGATATTTAGAAAAATCTTGTGCATTAAAGCTCTAATTTTAAATTCCGACCAGATCCTGTGACGTTGGGGGGAGTTGGAGGGGGAAACCGGAATTCTTGGAAAACGTGAAAATTTGGGTATTTTTATCTTACGAATAGGTGATCGGATCTTAATGAAATTCGATATTTAGAAGGGATTCATGTCTCAGAGCTCTTATTTCAAATCCCAACCAGAAGTTTTGACATTGGGGGGGGGGAGTTGGAGGGAGAAATATGGGAAAACACTTTCCAAGTCTGACACTTTCCAACACTTTCCACAATGTCTGAGACATCGTGACTCAGAGCTAGTATTTTAAATCCTGAACGGCATTAAGCCTCTGATTTTCTTTTTAAATCAATCTATTGATTCTTAGAGTTTTGTTAGAGATCATACCGTATGAGCTCTTAGCTCTTCTTGCCTCGTCACAAGTGCCATATGTCAATCATATATCTAGGACTTGTGCTTATTTTTCTCACCAAGTTTCATCCCGATCCCTCCACTCTAAGTGTTTCCCGAGACCATGATTTTAGGTTTTTCCCGATCCCCAAACTCCCCCCAAAGTCACCAGATCCGGTCGGGATTTGAAATAAGAGCTTTGAGACACGATATCCTTCTAAATATCAAATTTCGTTGAGATCCGATCACCCGTTCGTAGGTTAAAAATACCTCATTTTTTCTAATTTTTCAGAATTAACCCCCCCCCCCCAACTACCCCAAAGAGAGCGGATCCATTCCGGTTATGTCAATCATGTATCTAGGACTTGTTCTGATTTTTCCCACCAAGTTTCATCCCGATCCCTCCACTCTAAGTGTTTTCCAAGATTTTAGGTTTCCCTCTCCCAACTCCCCCCTATGTCACCAGATCCGGTCGGGATTTAAAACAACAGCTCTGAGACACGATATCTTTCCAAAAATCAAATTTCATTAAGATCTGATCAACTGTTCGTAAGTTAAAAATGCTTCATTTTTTCTATTTTTCCGAATTAACGGACCCCCACTCCCCCCTGAGATGGTCAAATCGGAAAACGACTATTTCTAATTTAATCTGGTCCGGTCCCTGATACGCCTGCCAAATTTAATCGTCCTAGCTTACCTAGAAGTGCCTAAAGTAGCAAAACCGGGACCGACAGACCAACAGACAGACAGACCGACGGAATTTGCGATTGCAATATGTCACTTGGTTAAAACCAAGTGCCATAAAAACTAGAAAAAACAAGACCTAAGAGCTCATATGGCTCTTGTGACGAGGCAAGAAGAGCTAAGAGCCAAGAGCTCATATGGTATGAGCTATAACCAGATTCTAAGAATCAATAGATTGATTTAAAAGGAAAATCAGAGGCTTAATACCGGTCAGGATTTAAAATAAGAGCTCTGAGTCACGATGTCCTTCTAAATATCAAAATTCATTGAGATCCGATTACCCACTCGTAAGTTATAAATACCTAATTTTTTCTAATTTTTCCTCTCCCTTTAGCCCCCCAGATTGTCGAATCAGGGAAAACGACTTTATCAAGTCAATTTGTGCAGCTCCCTGACACGCCTACCAATTTTCATCGTCCTAGCACGTCCAGAAGCACCAAACTCGCCAAATCACTGATCCCCTCCCCTCAACTCCCCCAAAGAGAGCGAATCCAGTACGGTTACGTTAATCACGTATCAAGGACATTTGCTTATTCTATCCACCACGCTTCATCCCGATTCCTCCACTCCAAGTGTTTTCCAAGATTTTCCCCTTCAACTCCCCCCAATGTCAAAAGATCTGGTCGGGATTTGAAATAAAAGCTCTGAGACATGAATTCCTTCTAAATATCCAAGTTCATTAAGATCCGATCACCTATTCGTAAGATAAAAATAACCCAGTTTTCACGTTTTCCAAGAATTCTGCTTTCTCTCTCCAACTCCCCCCAATGTCACAGGATATGGTCGGAATTTAAAATTAGAGCTGTAAAACACAAGATCCTTCTAAATATCAAATTTCATTAAGATCTGGTCACCTATTCGTAAGTTACAAATACCTCAATTTTCAAAATTACCCCCCGCCCAACTCCACCAAAGAGAGCAGATCCGGTCCGGCTATGTCAGTCACGTATTTTACATATTTGCATTTCATTTCAGTTGATTATTCTAGGTTATGTCCCAGCCTATAATAAATACCATTTTCACAAGACTATTTATTGTAGTTAAGGCAGAGGTTCCATCATCGTAGTCTCTAGCCTAAAACTACATTTTAGGACACTTATTCTTGGAAATAAAGAATCTTGAATATATCTTGGATATAATTGAATATTTTTTTTTTTGAATATAAAGGAATAAGGTCAGTAGATTTTGATTATCATTATCAATGGATTTAGCAAAGTATCAAACACCAAGAACTTTTTTCTTCTTAATGTTTATCACACACATTTCTTACTCATAATTTTCAGTAGGTTAACCTTCTCAGATTTAGTGTATCAATCTCCATTTTCTTAAAACATATAGCACATTTTTAAAACGTATCCAGGCGTGAAAGACTAAGAGAAGCTTCAAGCTTAGTGGTAAAGGAAGCTGATTCCATAGTAAAGGAATTTCAGCTTTGCAAAAGCTATTCTTATAGATATTTTATTGAACCTATCCTTCAATTTATTGGGATAGCTGAGTTCATCATACAATAGATTGTCTAATAAAGCTGTGCCAAATAACACAAAACTACTAACAACTTTTTTGCCAAATTTGATCAATTTTTATTAATAATTTGCATTAAATTAGAACATACAAAAAGACTTGTATAGAGTGATTTAGGCTTAGGAGGGTAGAAA
This sequence comes from Artemia franciscana, assembly GCF_032884065.1. Classification (NCBI taxonomy): domain Eukaryota; kingdom Metazoa; phylum Arthropoda; class Branchiopoda; order Anostraca; family Artemiidae; genus Artemia; species Artemia franciscana. Next base: position 26,308,711 of record NC_088864.1, read on the forward strand.
ATTAGTTTTTTAGAAGGAATAAAACACAATAAAGGGTAGGAGAAGCCATACTACCTGACTTTCATATTGCATTACTAAGAAAAAGTACCAACAAATAGCTTATTTATTTCAAAGGAAAGTAAAATTATTTGGAAAGGCATACAGAGAAATGTTACTGTCTCAACTTAAGTGGAACTCACATTTGCTTCTGTGATATCATCATGTCTTCAACCTTTTGTTGACTGGAAACTGCAGCTAGACCATGTGTAAAGACTTCAGATGCTGTGTAATTTCTGAACATCTCTACTGACTGAAACATCGATCTATCCATACTTTCCATGCTTTCTGAAAAGCAAAATTTGATTTAATGCAAGGTTTTTTTTTTTAATTTATGTAACAGAGCCTAACATTTACCGTTGGCATAGATAGTCAAATCTACTTACAAAGCTGTAAAACCCTGTTTCTTTTGAAAATTACCATTAAAAATTGATGGCAATTAAGCCTACAATTCGTTTAAAATAAAAATAAAAAAATGAAAAATTATCATTCAAAGGCATTTGGCCCAAACTAGCCTCATTTTTACTTTCTGCAAGGACACCATGCGCAAATTTTTAGATTTCTCAGCAACATTTCCGTCATAGACAAAACCTTAGTAGAAAGAAGCCTGATGACGAAAACAAAGTGTCCATTTTGAACATTTTCTTTTACCAATTTTCTAATTTGGTGATTTAACATGCCTGAGTTGACATCACTTAGGTTGATCATTTGTATGATTTAAATGAACAAATAGCGCTAGCTATAAAGTCAAAATCAGTGATGTGGTCAGACAAGTGTATAATTGATTACCTAAAGTTGAGCAACAAAGCTCAAGCATTAAGGACATAATATTTCAAGAAAGCTGGACAGAAAAGTACCAATCATTCCAATTTGATAGTAAAGATAACTTTTGTGTGTATACTCTGCACAGAGGCAGTCAACGAAAAATATCCCTTCTAGAGCACTGTTAGGATAATGATTCCTTTAAGGCATTCATAGCGAAAGATTTACCAACTGGGATAGGATGCTTGACTGCTTAAGTCACACAAAACTTTGGTATTTCAAAAAGCAGCTATTGCAGCTACAAACTCTTTGATCTATGGTAATGATATAAGTCAACAACTAAGCCAAGAACACAAGCAAAAATCACATGACTCTAGTGAAACCCTAAGGCTGTAATTTCACCTTTGAATTGCCTTACATTACAAGGAATAAATATCAGACACAAGCAAGGAGAGTATTCAAACTGCAAATGCCTTCTTAAACAGCGAGCAAATGCTGATCCAATCTAAAAATTAGAGTTTTTTTTAGAACAGAATGGCACAAATGACTACCAACTGACAGTCAAAACCAAGTATCAGAGGATATGTGCTACCTTACATTTAGACCTTATTTATTTCAAATAAAAAATTCACATTTCAGAATAATAACTGATTAAACTTCCAAGGTTTCTTATGAAGAACAGATCTTAAGATATAGATCTAAAGCCTAAAATGTATTCTATGAAGGTTTCTTGAAGTTCCTATTAGTGTTTTTAATTAGTGCTATATATAAGAACAATATTGCTACAGTTAAGGCAGGAAGGAAGGTTAGTTGTAGATCTGGTGTTGGTTGGAGCATTGTGTTCTATTTATACGGATTATTTTCACAGACTTTGTACTCAGGAACATGGCAATGGCTATGGGAGAATATGGTTTTAAATTGGAACATAAAACTCTCATAGACTTATTTTAAATAGGTCATTTCAGTATCCAAGATAAAGTTTCAGCAAAATGAATATAAGGTTTAGAGCATTTAGGGTATAAAAATAGGTTTGGAAACTAACATTAAGAAGACTAAGTTGCTTGGATTAGGAGCATATGAGGACAAAGAGGTAACCCACAAGAAAATCAATCAAGTAGATATCTTGACATAACTGGGCAGCATTATTTGTTAATATGGTGCATCCAGTCAAGATGTAAAAGGTAGAACAGCCATGGCGCATGGTGTTTCTTGGCATTTAATTTCTTTTGATTTTTTTTGAAGAATTGGAGCATAAGGCAATATTAGAATAGTAATAACAGTGGTCAAGCATGGCTCTGAAACATGAGTTCTTCAAGAGGTTTAGGAAGATTTTCCAGAAGAAGTATTTAAAGGCAGTTTTAGGTACTCATGTCAATGACAGTAGGTTAAGCAATAAGCTGTAAGAAATGTGGTTTAACTTCCCCTTCTAAGGAAATAACAGAAAGGTTAAGAGTGGTTAGGCTACATTTTATGGGTGAAGGAATTAGCAGTCCTTTTGGTCATTCATCTACGGCTGAATACGGTTTGTCCCTGAATTGAGTGGGAAACAAGATAATTAAACTGAAAAATATCCTAAGACCCATCTGTGAAAAATTTCAAGGTTTAAAATCAAATCCCAAAACATTAAAGAATAATACAAATCTAAACGTTCCATATCCTTTTAAAAATACTTTTATGTTTAAAATAATTTTCTTTTCCTGAAAGAAGACGAGTTAGTATGTATCAGCATAAAGCAGCTACACCTGCAAAAGCTAGCATCTTCTCTTAAGTAAGCCAATTCATCCTGATCCAATTCCTGACAGCATCTTCCTCCTCAGTAGGCCAATAATTAGATTCCAGATTACTCCACCAAGTACATTCTACTTTTTTCCTTTGGTAGTGCCTCCACTATAAATTGAGGATTATGATTTTATTATCAACAATACAATCAATTCACAAGCTAGCGCAGCCACAAATACTGAAATTGATGATGTCCTGTTTGGCAAAGCACCAAAAAAGGGGTTAGGTTAGGAAAATGAAACTTTCAGGGATTGATCTACAGACTTAGGTACATCCTGGGGAGTAAAATAGAACTTGTGCTCAAATGAAATACAAGAAAACTATTTTCAGTTTTACAAGTTTGCTCAATCCCAATTTATGAGGTTTCAAAGATCTGCATATGTATATCCTAACTTTAGAAAAAAAAACACCATTATGGCTTAAAATTCTACTTAAATAACAGGGATCAGATTTTCAAGACTAAAACCGGAGAAAAGAAACCCAAAACTTACAGTTAATGTAAAATATTGTTTAGTCAAAATTGCAATAGATATAGTCTTGTCAAGTAGGCAAATTTCTAAGAATTAGAAATCAAAAGAGGGTCAAGAATTGAAGCTTGGCAATACCTTCTACTACTACTACTAACAACTCACTGTAGCACCAAGCTGCCTGAGGCCAACACAGCTACGCACGCTCCTCCTCCATCCCAATATATTCAAAGCTTTCCTCTTTACACCCTCCCAGGAAGTTTCATTTCCTATAAATCATTCTTTATGACATTGTCCCACCCATGGACGACCTGCTTTCTGTTTAGCCCTAGACAGTTAGCCAAAAAGCACAATCTTTGATAAGCTGTCATCCTTCATCTGCAGACAGTGCCCTATCTACCTAAACCTTTATCTCATAATAGCCGTAGAAAGCAGGACTGAACCACACTTTTTGCACGGCCTACTATCTGAAATATGGTCAGTCAGCTGGGTACCCAGCTGACTGCCAACTGCCCAGCTAACTCCACCTGTCATTGTCATGGATAATACCAGCTTGTCTCAAGCCAGGATGAAGGAGGAGGGTTTCGCGACAGGTTTGCTACCTGTCCCTGTAAAAAAGCCCCAGCAACAGAAACGTCGATAAATGCCTCGGATGAATTATCTTCCCCCCTGATAACGAACCCAGCGCGCCCCGACCGCGCCATTGACTGCGAAACAACCAACAAAAATTGGCTTCTGGAACGTGAGAACTATGAGTCAGTTATCAAAAACTGAGCAAGTTCTCAGAGAGATGAAGCAACATAATATTGACATACTAGCCCTAAGTGAAATACGTTGGAAAGGTGTAGGCCAAAAAACACTAGATCATGGATATGTACTGTTGTATAGAGGAGAGGACAACCGTCATCAGGCAGGATAAGGACTTACGATGTCCCCTGCAGCATACCGAACAATGCTGAAATGGACTCCAATAAACGAAAGGATCTTGTTTGCACGATTTGCTACAACACACACTACGCTTTCTGTCATTGTATGCTACGCTCCTACCAATGAGGCGGATGATGATGCCAAAGATAGCTTCTATGAAACCTTGCAAGCTGTCACCAAAGACATCCCCAAACATGATGTCCTAGTGTTGTTGGTGGTCTGAATGCCAAAGTAGGAGCCGATCGCAAGTACTGTCCGGAAGTCCTAGGACTGCATGGACTTGGCCAGATTAACGAAAATGGTGCATTACTAGTAGACTTCGCGCTAAGTAATGACCTTGTCGTTGGTGGGACACTCTTTGAGCATAAAAATGTGCACAAGTACACATGGACATCTCCAGACGATTTAACGCGAAACCAGATTGACCATTTCCTGATCGCCATTAGGTGGCGTACAAGCTTGTTAGACGTGCGTGGGTATAGAGGAGCAGACGCCCAGTCGAATCACATGCTCATGATCGCCCATCATGATCCCCACTTACAGATCAAACTACGTGCCCAAAAAAAGATCTGAAGAAACTGTACGACACAGACAAGCTACAGGATCAAAAAATCCGCAGAGATTTCTGCATCTCTTTATGGAACAAATTTGATGCCTTGGCTGTTGAGGCAAATGACTCAGAAAGCGTCGAAGAGAAATGGGAGAAAATAAAAAGTGTATACACGACGATTGCCGCAGAAAAGCTAGGTTTCCGAAAGAGACCAAAGGCAAGGTGGATCTCTGACATAACATGGAAACTGACTGACGAACGAAAGGCACTCAAGCAAGCCTTGCTCATAGATACTACAAGGTGTTCAGAGCTGGCAATGAAACAATTATACAAAGAAAAAGATAAAGAGGTAAAAAAAGAGTGCAAGAAAGGACAAGAGACAGTTCCTTGAAAAGAAAGCAGCTTTAGCTGAAGAAGCTACTAGGAACGGTGACCCCAAGACTGTCTACCGATTGACAAATGAGATGGTAGGAAAACAAAGCAGCCGAATCACCCTTGTCAAGGACGAAAATGGATCAATTATATCGATCCAGAAAAAATTGACGAGAGATGGGCTTCCCATTTTGTTCCCATTGTGACAAAGCTAACGTACCAGATATCCCTTTTATGTATTTAGACATCAATTCAGATCCTCCGAGTGCTGAGGAGATCATGCATGCAGCAAAGAAGTTAAAAATTGGACGAGCCCCGGGTATTAATTCAGCATTTCAGCAGAAATGCTGAAATACTCAATTAGTACCTGCATATCCATTTGGCTTTCTCTCTTCACCAAAATATGGACCTTACTGAAGGTCCCAAGAGATTGGAGCAGAGGCATTATAGTCAAACTCTTCAAAAAGGGAGACTTGATGAACTGCCATAACTGGAGAGGCATCAATCTTCTCCCTGTCTCATTCAAACTATTAGCCTCTGTCATTTTGCAGCGTCTGCAGAAAGCACTAGACGCAACTCTACGAGAAGAGCAGCACGGTTTGAGAACTGGGAGATCCTGTTCTGATCTAATATTTGTACTGAGAATGCTTGCCGAAGAATCAAAAGAATGGAACAAGAAGCTCTACCTCCTATTCATTGACTTTGAAAAGGCATTTGACTCAGTTGACAGATTGCTTGTGGAGAGTTTTGAAATACTACGGAATTCCCGAGAAAACAGTAGATATGATTATAGCGCTTTATGAAGAATCGGAATGTTGCGTAAAGACCGAAAACGGTACAACCAGATTTTTCAAGATCATGTCTGGTCTTCGTCAAGGATGTGTACTTTCCCCCATGCTCTTTATAATTATAATGGATTATGCCCTGAGATTCGCATCGGGCTACGGGGTAAAAGTAAACAACAAGCAACTGTTTGATCTGGACTTCGCGGACGACGTCGTCCTTCTCGAAGAGTCTAAAGAGCGGTTGCAGCAGCTGCTTGACACTATTACCGAGAATGCAGAGAATGTCGGGCTAAATATAAACATTGACAAATCAAAGAGCATGGCCAACACAACCTCGCCACTTGTTCTCCATTGCAAAAACAAAGATCTAGAACAAGTCCAGGAGTTCAAATACCTGGGTAGCTGGATTGATTGTGATGGAGAGATCTCGACCGAGATTAAACGTAGAATTGGACAAGCTACAGGTGCCTTCAATAGATTGAAGCCTATTTGGAGAAGTAATAAATATTCAATGCAACTGAAGCTTCGACTCTTCAACAGCAATGTACTCTCAATTCTCCTTTACGCAAGTGAATGTTGGAAAATAAACACCCAGCTTGAAAAAAAGGATCCTTGCATTTGAAAATATGAGCCTCAGAAGAATGTTGAATACAAGCTGGCAACAAAAAACTACAAATGCAGAAATATGCAGAAAAACAGGTCAACCTTGAGTCATTGAGTTGCTGAAAAGAAGGCGGTGGACATATCTGGGACAGGTTCTTCGTATGGAAGAGAGCCGCCTTCCTCGAACAACCTATGAATGGAAGCCAGACAGTAGAAGAAAGAGAGGTCGCCCCAGAAATACATTAAGACGAACACATGACCGAGATCTGAGGACGGCCGGCACCTCACTAATACCTGAATGGGAAGACGTCATCGCTGCAGCACCAATGCGAGACGAATGGAGAGGCTTTGTCAACGCCCTATGCGCCACCGATGGCTCTGGAGGAACTAAGGTCTAAGGTAAGCTGGGTACCCAGAACAATCTGTAGGCAACTTCTTTGGAAAACATTTAGCAAATCGTCATTCGCTTTTCAGAACACCCATGCTTCAGAGCTATATTTGACTGCTTTCAACACTGTAACTTCTGATATTCTAATCTTGGTTTATAGACTTCTTTTCGTTACCCAAAGTTACCTTTTCATCTTCACTTATTTCTAGCCTTAGCGACTTAGTCTTCTTAACATTTATTTTCAAGTCTTCTAGCGCGTTGAACTTGCAAAAATTCTAAAAAGTTCATTCATTTTGCTCACACTTTCATCTAGGATGCTTAAATTAACATTATAATCTAAGTCCAGTTTTCCTCCCCATTTGATTTTGTCGTCTCCCATTGCCTTTCTTGTGCTTCTTAAGACAAAACTCATAAAAATGATCGATATAAAGGGGGATAGAACACAACCCTGCATAACTCCTGGTTTAATACAAAACCAGCTGCTAACCTCATTTCCTGCCTTAACTCTAGCAATGTTATTCTCATACATAGCACTAATCACTTCAATGTATTTGTCTGGTATACCATACAAGGAAAGACCTTTGCTAAAGCTCTTTTATCAACAGAATTGAATGCTTGCTCATAATCCATAAAACTGAAGACCAAAGGTCTTTGATGACTCAGGCACTTCTCAATTATTAACCTAAGAGTGAAAATCTGGTTGACATATCCTCTACATTTTATGAAACTGCTTTGTTCTTCTCTTAAAACTTTGTCTATAGTATCTCTTGGTCTAAAAAGCATCATATTACTCAGCAATTTGCAACCTACAGAGACCAGACTAATGCCTCAATAATTAGCACACTCATTCTTATCACCTTTCTTATAAAGTGGTTTAATTAAGGTTTTCCTAACATTGCTAGATGCTTCCTCCTTTTCTAAGAGTAAGGTGTGGATGACAAAGGGGCAGACTCCCTCCTGTATGGAATAAGTTCTGCTCATTTTGGGGTTTATTGTTATTCTTTACTTTCATAAACAGCACAGACCAGAAATATTCCTAGAAATCATAAGGGAGTAGATACCAAATTTCACATTTTTAAAGCATTTTCTAAAGTTTCTTTTGTAATCACCCCCCCCCCCCCCAAAAAAAAAACTTACTGGAAAATGCATTCTGCTGGCTTTTTGCTTGGAAACTTTTCCACCAACGAGGGGATTACCAGCATGATTTGCTGGTAATCCCCTGGTTGATTAAATGATCTGGCATGATTAAACCCCTGGCATGATTTGCTGATCTGGTTGATTAAAAACAACCAGCAATTAGTCTTTTTTAAATGAAAGTATGCTAAGTTTTTCATCTCAGATTGTCCACAAAAAAAATTTTTGGGTGGAATTTTCAGCTGGAATGGAATGATGTTGGGAAAATTTTCCTGGAGGAGGGAGGGGTACTACATGAAAAGAACCTTCCACAGAGGTATTTTTCCACGGGGGGAGGGAATTTTTCATGGAGGGGAGCCAGATTTTCCAATACTATCTAAAAACAATCAGAAATTAAATAAAAAAAACTTTTTCAACTGAAAGTAAGGAGCCACATCAAAATCTAAACGGACATAAATTATTATGTATATGAAAGGGGTTATCCCCTCCTCAAGACCTTGCTCTTTATACTAAAGTTTGATTTTGTGTCCCAATTCTTTAAGAACAATTCCTGAAACATAATGATCATTTAATAAGAATAATAAGCTTTTTTTAAAGTTTGTCTAAAATTAAGGAGAAGAGATAGATCTGTGTATAGGGGAGGGGGCTAAGATGACCATAGGAGTGCAATTCAATGGCATAATTTTCGAAGCTTCATTGAGCCTTCAAATACAAACTAAATGATTTTTTGAGACTTGCTGTTCAATTCTTCTTAATTCCCACATATATTTTCAATCTGGATCTTTATTATTGGTGCTGAGGCAGGGGAGTAGTAGTGTCCTAGTAGTGACCAAGTTAATTCAGTTTATGTTTGATGAAACTGTGTACAGTAAGGTATAATTTCCAATAATCTCTTATGAAAGAGTGTTGGTGGGTGCACAGTGGGGAGAGAGGACGGTGCCTGAAACCACCTCAAGGGAGCAATATTTTCCGAGGTGATCTGATCAACAATCAGAAATTAAAATTCAATAAAATTTTTAAACTGAAAATTACAGAAAGACAAAAGTTACTTCATATATGAGTGTGGATGCACCCTCCTAAATCCATTGGTCATTAAACTAAAGTCTCTATTGCTTTACCAAAGCTTTTTATTCTAATTAAATGGTCCTGATGTTTGTGACGTCTTTCTTAAAGAATCAGGAAAAAAGTCAAACTTCAGCACAAGGAGAAGCCCCCTCATATATAAAAAAAACTATTTATTTAAAGTTTATTGCATGCTGAATATATTTATCTATAAATTCAAAGCTATAAATACAACTTATGCATTTGTAGTAGTCTTAATGTAGGTGTTTGGGGAAATGATGGGCAAAGAGGGGGAGCTTGTTGCCCTCCAATCACTTTGGACTATTTAAGAGGGCACTAGACCTTTCAATTTTCAATACAATGAGCCCCCCTTGAAGTTTATGCAACCACTCTTTCCATAAATAACCTTATATGCCCTGAGACATAACTTACAACCCTTGCCATGAGACTCTATGGGGGGGGAGTTAATCTTCAAAGACATAATTACAGGGCCATTCCACTACGCTGAAAAAACTAGTTATCTAAAAATTTTGATAGCATGTATTTAGAGAAATGATGGGCATGGGGGGCAGCTTCTGTCTGATCCCTATGACTCTTAAAAAGGGCAAAAGAACTTCTGATTACCAAGCAATTGACCCCCCCTCCAAGGTTTATATGACCAAACTTTCCCAAAAAACTTTATATACCCCTACAGCATAACTTGCAACCCTTGCCCTGAGGGTTTTGAGGGGGGAGTTGTCATCCTGGATCTTTCAAATATGTTGAACAGAATGGCTATTTCAATTTTAATTGGATGTGTTTAGGCAAGTGATGGGTATAGGGAGGGGGGTTGGTTACCCCCAATCACTTTTGACTATTAAAAAGAGCACTATCCCTTTTATTTCCAATTGAATGATCAATTTTTAAGTTTTTATGAAAACTCCTTCTATAAGAAGTGCCCTGGTCTAAAAAAAGGAAAAAATAAATAAATAAATGAATAATACATTGTGCCCACATTGCTCTTTACTTTGGCGGTGCTATTGCACTACCCATGATTATCAACTTTAGATCCATTTCAATGACTCCTGAGCAGCCAGCCCAAAAGGAGCAAGGGTAGTATTCTTGTGATACACTCTCTTTAAGGGACTAATATGGTAGATGAAGGCCAGGGGACCTGGCATCTTTTAACAGCATACCCCTTAAAAAAATCCTTAACCCTTAACTGGGTGGGTGGGGTAAAAACTTACCCCACATACTTTTGTTTTTGAGATTTCTCAGTAACCCCTTGGGCTATGCCATTGTGGTTCTGTGTGACCTTCCAACACCCAATGGAGAATCTTTGGTCAGTCAGTTCACCTACTGCATCCATCCAAAAAAGAGGTTGGGGGGTCTGGGGTTGTTTTCTACCCCACTGAACCACTTACATAACAAAAATACTGAAAATTGTCAGGGTCAAATATTTAGAAAAATAACAATTAGAGTCTGAATGGCTAACATTTAATAGGGAGACTATAGTTGCACTATCATTTATCTATACAAATACTGAAGGTCTTGCAACCTTTTTAGTAGTAAATTTAGCACTTCTGCAGTTCCAAAAGTATTTCTAGCCAAGAAGTTGAATATTCTTATCCTCCTTTGCCTTTCCTTTGCGTGTGTTTATTGGTAAAGATGGTAGAGTAAAATGTTCTAAGCAGCCACTGCCAACTTCATATACTTGCTCTTCCAAAATGGTATCACAACTACCTGGCATTTGAGGGTCATCCAGGTTAAGATAGGGCTGTTCCCAGAAGAGGCCTGGAACAACCTGTTCACTAAGGAAATGGTGAAGCATACAACCAAGAAGATTGAGCTCTGTCAAGCCAAGTACAAGCTCAGTTAACTAGAAAAGAGTTCATTTACAAAGTCCATACACTACATCAAAATGTGAGCCTTTATTGGTCTGTTATACATAGCCAGAGTGTTCAAATACTGAGAAGAAGATACTGAAAGTCTCTTTGCAGCTGACAGAACCAGCCAAGATATATTTAGAGCAACCATGAGTGTCAAAAGGTTTCTGTTTCTTGAGGGTTGCTTGTGTTTTGGTGATTTTCCAAATCAATAATGTCAAGATCATTTAGCTCCTATTAGGGATCTGTTTAGTGCTTTGATTACAGAATGCTGCAAAAACTTCACCCTGTCTGAGTATTTGACAATTGACAAATTGCTTGTTTCCTTGAAGGGTTGATGTGTGTTAAGAGTGTACATCCCTTTGAAGCTAGTCAAGCATGGACTGAAAATACAGTGTCTGACTGATGCCTGCACTTACTACTTATCCAATGCCTTCAGATATTGTGGCAAAACCACCAACATGGTATGTACATAGTCAATGTCCATTCCTACCCACAATGCTTTGACTCTGGCTGTGCTGGTCTTGGACACAAACAGAAACATAACTGCAGACAACTGATACTCCTTGATTGAGTTGGGTGAAAAGCTGAACACACAGAATACTACCTACACTGGAACTCTCAGTAAGAACAAGTGAGAACTCCCAGCAGTGTTTCTTCCAAACAGGGATTGTGAGGCTAGTTCCTCCATCAGAAGAAGACTATTGTATAGTACATGCCTAAGAAGAGCAAAGCAATAGCTTTGATCACTTCAATGCACAACACAAACACAATAGATGCATACTCAGGCAAGCCAGAGACAGTTGAGTTTTATAACATAAATAAATCTGGCATTGACAGTTTAGATACAAAATGGGCCAAATACACTACCAACCATCACTGGCCACTTGCAATCTTCTTTGCAATGCTTGATATTGCAGGTGTAAACTCAGGAGAAATTTTCAACACAACAAAAGTCAGGGAAAGGTGATCCAGCACAAAAAAATCCTCATACAGTTGGGACTATCCCTTATGAAATCTTATTTGATTGTGAGAGTATCCATAATCCCCCTTCTTTGAGAACTTTGAAAGTTAGTGTCAAATATTTTTGGAATCAAGACTACAGGCAGCTCAGATGCTGAACTTCTACATTCTGGCCACTAAAATCAGTGCTGCAGTCTCTGTTCTTGTTCAGCTGACTAGGTTCTGTAGCATCAGCAAAAAGGGGTAGTGCAAGGACCACCTCAAAGAACTTTGTCCAGAATGTATCTAGATGATTCAGTTTTGGGTCATTGTATTTGATTGTATTTTCTTAAAGCTAAATTACAATATCCTATCTGAAATAGTTTTTATTCACAAGTGTTTTTAGTTATGGGGTAAATATTTACCCCATCCAACCTGTTACATAAAAAAAAAAAAAAAAAAAAAAAAAAAAAAAAAAAAAAAAAGTTCAGAGTTAACAACATTCATGTAGGGTTTTTTTAAATTAATTAAAAAAAAACTTTATCCACAAAAAAATGTTTTCTAAAGAAAAGTAAAGAGCTTCATACAGAAATAAAGTCAAATAAACATCAAAGTAAAAAATTATAGAGTCTAATAGAAAAAAAACACAACTAAAAGATATAAATATTTTCTTTTCCATGAAAAAGACAACCTATGTGAATAAAAAATAAACAGAAATTAACTATAAAAACTTTTTTCTAGTAGACATATCACAGTTCATATTATTGACTTACCAATAAAGTGAACATACCACTTGATGCCTTTTTTATGCTCTTTACAAATATAATAATTGCTTCTCACCACTTTTTGAGCTCTTAAAAATGGCAAATTTTCAATTAAACTATGAGTTTTTGGTTGTTTCAAGAAAATAATGCTATATTTTTTCAGTGCTGTTTTCTTGGCTATTTTCAACAAAACAATACTACATTTCTCAGAGCCAAAATTATTTATAGTTAGGTTGGGTTAGGTCAAAAAGCGCTTAAATTTGAATTTGCAATAGAAGTGCTTATTTTATTTGTAAAGAGCATAAAAAAAGGCATCAAGTGGTAGGCTATGTTCACTTTATAGGTAAGTCAATAATATGAACTGTGATACATTTACCCTTTTTCCACAAAACAAGGTTGTCAAAGAAGAGTAAAGAGCTCCATTAAGCCAAAAAGGAGTAGAAATTAATTCAAATAACTTCTTAAGTGTAAAACTGCCACAAATCACCATCACTAAATAGGTTAGATTAAACCTAAAACAAGCAGATATTACAATAAATAACCAATTCACATTGAAAATGAGCAAAAATCAGCATGAGTAGGGCAAATAGCCTCAATGCCTAATTTGTAAAGCCAACCATGCTTTCAAAGGAAAGCTTCTCTCTTAAACTTTTTGGTGCCATAGGTATGTTCTTAGCTTAATTTTGCTTATTTTTTGTCATCATTTTTTTTCTTGTTCTGTTTTTTAATTTGGTACCTACTACTGCTGAAAATTGCAAAAGTTCATATGGAGGGTTTTCAAGGAAATGGATTTATGTATAATTATCTTTAGAATAGGTTTTTAAGATAGGCCTACTTATGGTGTTTAAATTCCTCTTTTTCACTTTGCTTAGCAATTCTCAATAAAAAAAGAAAATAAAATCGAGTAAAATTTTCAAACTTGGAAAAACTTATTTTCCACAGGGGGTAATTTCTGTGGGGGAGAGGGTATTTTCCACGGAGTAACCGTCTATAACAACCTAAATTAACCAGTAAAAAATATTAACCACATTAAAACTTAGTGTAAGAAAAGATCCTGATTAAAGGCTGTGCCTAGGCTAATAAGTTTTTTTTTCTGTTTCTCGAACGTAACCTGCTTTTTATTTAAATAGACTTGCTCTATAAATCAAGTTGCCAAATAAAATTTGGTAATATTCGGGATAAATAAGCCAAACTTCTTACCGTTTCTGCTTGGCGAAGTAAAGAGAGTACAAATTGGGAGTGCCCTATAGAAAAGGGTATTAGTTTAGTTTTCACATAATTCAAAATTTTTATTAATCTCCTAAATTGGAAATATTTAAGAAAAATTAAATAAATTAATGTAAAGCCTGCTTACGCTATTGTTTATTTATTACGAGGGCCAGATATTGCATTATTAGAAGTAGCCGAATTTCAATTTTGTCCTAAGATGGGCTTTAAGGCAACAAGTATAAATTACAAATAATAAATGCACTAAACGGCAAATTCTTCGGTGAAATCTCTCTATTATTGTTACTTTTACTTGGCTCAAAATCCAATGTCTTAAAAAAATATTTCGCAAAAGCTTCATGGGTACCTTTTCCCTTTATTTCGTTTCCATCATTTCTCTTTTTTTGACGTAGCCTATGAAAGTGAACGCCATGACTAAAAACATTCCTCCATTGGCCTTCCCTTCTATCAGAAAAAACCTGAAAACTTCTGTATGAATTGCAATAACCAATACTATATGTAAACAATGAGCGAAGTTCACAACTTGCAGACCTTCCTCTGACGACTGTGGGGGATTAAGTCATCCTTATCGACATAGCCATTATGTTTTTTGACTATGTTGAACATAATGGTTATCTCAAAATTTCAATCGGGTGACTTTGGGAAAAAAATCGTGGGAGGGAGCCTAGTTGCCCTCGAATTTTGGTCGCTCAAAAAGAGCACTGGAACTGTTAATTTCCATTTGAATGTGCCCTTTCACAAGATTGTCATCTTTCTTCTGGTAAAAAATACAAATTCCACATTTTTACAGATACGAGCTTGAAACCTCTAAAGTAGGGTTCTCTGGTACGCTGAATTTGATGGTGTTATTTTTATTAAGATTCTATGACTTATAGGGGTGTTTACTTTTTTTCGAAAATAGGGAAAATTTTCTATAAGTTAGTTTTTAAAACTAATATTAAGCTCAAATTTAAGGAGGATAATTACCTTTTAGGACAGCCTTTTACAAACTGGGAGGAATAAGCTGTCCATCCCTGGCATCCCTCCCTAGGGATGCACGGACTAGTCTAATGGGAGGCACGAATATTACTCAGGATTAAAAAAATCAAATGAAATTAAAACTACGCTGTCACACAAAATATCTTAACCCTTTCGAGATTGACGGGATTTAGAGGTCCAGACTGAAGAAATCTAGGTTCGTCATCTCAAGGTAAAACTGACAAGATTTTTACAGATGCTTAACGGTACTCCGTTCACGGACGATTTAATAGAGCATTAGACGATTGTTAGAGCCAATCATTGCTATCAATTAGTTTCTCAGATAGAGAAGGCATATTGTAGAAAAATTGCATTTGGCTTTGTACAAACGGTGCAAAGTCAATGTTAGAAGACAAAACTGGCCTTCTGGCACTAATTAGAATAAAAATGCCCTTTGCTCTTTGAACCCTCTTCCTCGAATGCGTCTATTGATTCAAAAGATAATGTGAAGCATTCATATAAAAAAGGAGTTATGGAATGTAAATTTAAAAAGGAAACATTATTTTTATTGTATCGTATTAACGACGCTTCTCGACTACTGAGGCCCTTCCAAGTCACAACTAAGCAGAGGTATTATGTTTTAAAGGAATATTTTGACTGTCGTCCCTAAAATTTTGACTGTGTTTGCTGCGTCTGCCTTGACGCTTTTGGACTACGGAGGTCCGTGTGTCAGTCTTTGAGTGTGTTGCTGCAGCTGGGTTTGAACTCTGGGTTCCGTATTACCAAACTGAGATCAAGTTCATTGCACCACTATAGGACTTTGGAAAAAATGTGATACTCTGAGTGGTTGCATTTCAAAATATATAATAAATTACTATGATGTACAGCAAGGCTCATAGGGACAGCCTGCTTAAACCATAAGAGAATTTGGAAAAGTCATGTAATTTCTTCAGATCTAGATCCATAAACACAAGCCTCTGAATTCAGATACACATCGGAAATGATTTTGATTACCTTTGGTGGGATAAAATAACCAGAAAGTATTTTTCCAGTGGCTTCCTCTATGGAACGAGTCAAATGTCTTCTATTTTTCAAAATCCACGAGTACAGTAATGTTTGTTCGACCATTAATGGGAATCTTAAGTGAGTACTCGGGAGATGAATGTAGGATCTGTGATGGAATGGGTAGGTCTGAAGCCATGTTGTTCATTTCTGAGTTTACGATCCGGTTTTAATTTTATACGCTTAAGATTAAAAATCCTCGGGTGCAATCTAACGGAACAATCTCCTAGTATCGCACAATTGTAAAGAATACAGTCCATTTGGACCTCAAAGATGACAGTGAATATTAGTCATTTCAACGGTGATTCTATCCCTACTAGGTGCTTTCTCTGAGGGATCATGGATTTCTCCGACTATAGGCAGTTACATTTAATGCCGTTACACTAAAAGTTGTATTACCTGAAAATCGGTGTAATTTTAGAAAAAAAGGACAGACACTCCTAAGATGAAGGAGTAATCTCGACAAGACTAGACTATGAGGTTCAAAGAATCTTATAACCCCAGATTAGGAGTTTTAGTTCGTTAACTACAAATATACGAAGTTTTGCGTTTATCTCAATAAGCTTCGTCAAGGATGTGTGTTTTTTTCATTCTCCCTTTTGAAATAATTCATCTGTATGATACAGTACTTCAGATTTTTGGAGTACTTGTCCTCTTACTACTAAGCTAACAACTAATTTTATCGTGCCAATTAGATTTTGAATTAGGCTTGTTATTTCTTAAGCCTCCCGTTAATTTTTTCACAGGAAGGATGTGTGTGCTATTCTATGCTAAAATGTTATGTCTAATGTAAGCAAGTGTTGGATTAGAACACTTTTTCACTTTTCTTTTCCTTCCTCTTAAGCTTATGAACACATCAATATTTGTCTATAATGACGTTCTAAGAAAAATTTATTAACATAGTTATAAATTTTCTGTCACAGTAATTTTTGTGATTTACTAATTTTTATTTATTTATTTTGGGAACTTAATCTTCTATAGTACCTTGTTAGAACCAGTGTTTGGAACAAGAAATAGAAATTGTAGAGGCATGATCAAGAATAACATTTTATTTGGTAGCTCCATACTAGACTATAATAGGTAGTAACGTTAAGGGCCATTCGCAATATGATTTTACTAATACAAAAATTTAGCTAGCAGAAATCAGAGCCAATCAGATTTTTCACGGAATTTTCTGATTGAATCAAAAATTCTTATTGGCTCATATTAACCATATCAATATCTCATTATTATTAAAATTGCATTGTTTATTAGCTTTTACTATATCAGTCTTAGGATTGTAGGATTATTATTGTTTTCATGGAGGATTTTTTTAATTTGAATGACCTAATTTCTCTCCCATGCTATGAATGTAGAAAAACTTCAATTTACTGCTTGACAAGTTCAATAAAGTCCCATATGATAACATTTGCAAGTGCTAAGCGAATGGCCGTAAAGCAAAAAAAAAAAAAAAATAACCAAGCAAATTTTTTAGTAAAGGTAATTTAACCTGATTAGAGTGTCTTTTTAACTGTTTAGAACGTTTGGAATGCTTTTTGATTTTTTGGTTCAGTTTGTAATTTCATTAAACATCATAGACCCTGTTGAATATTTAAAGAAGGTAAAAAGCTATCAAACAGTTAGTGTTAACGAACTGTAAGTAAGAGGGGACGCCGCGAAATAGTAACCGAAAGTCTAAAATACAAAATTTGGATATCAATTGTTTTATGAAAAGAATTGGCTTAATATCATGATTCTAAATATATAAAGATTCATTGTTTATTGTTACCCAGCAAAAGCTTCGAGGACTGGAAAATTCGTTTGATTTTCGAAAAAAGGGAGAAACACCTCCTAAAAGCCAAGGAATCTAAATCCAAACCGTATCAGCAGATTCAGCATATTCAAGAACCGTATTGTAGAAGTTTCAAGAAACCATTTGAAGAAATGTGGAATGCTGTATTTTTTTTTTTTGCTAGAACAAAGATCGTTGATGCTTGCTTGTTTGTGTTTTTTTCCAGGGGTAATCGCATTGAACCAAAGGTCGTAGAATATCGTGAAAGGACTTATTTGAACCAAAACTAAAGTTTCTAGTGCCATTTTTAATTATTTTGTTCAAAATGGTTGAAAAGTCCAAAGCCTTTGCATTTGGTGATAACATGCCCCCCCAGACACTAAGGAAAGGTCTTTAAGTTATAAAATTTACTCATTGTTTACGCATAGTATTTGTATTAGAAGTTTGCATACATTTTTTGGGTGGGGGGAGGGGTGGTGAATTTCCTTCTGGGTGTTTTCACGGAGAAAGAATTTTTCTGGTGGAGGTGGTGAACTTCTCAGGAGGAATTTTACACTGGGGAAATTTACCAGAATTCTTAAAAGAATTTTTTTTTATTACTCCTACTTTCTCTTTACCGATTCAATTTTACGTCTGGAGATGTTGAAGATAATTGCCGGGGATAAATCTTAACTGAATTGCCCAAAGGATCGTTATTTTTTTCCATGGTAGTGGTGCCAGACTTTTTGGCATAATTTAAAAAGCCATCGGAAATCGAATTTGAAAAATATAATTTTTTTCAGTAAAAGTAAGGATCAGCATTAAAATTTAAAACGAACAGATATTATCATGTATATAAGGGGTTGCACCTCCTCAACACCTCACTCTTTACGCAAAGGTTTGAACTTTGTCCTAATTCCTTAATAACAACTCCTGAAACCCAAGGACCGCTTAATTAGACCATTTTTTTAAGTATTGAAAAACCTTAGTGTGAAGGACAAGGTATTGAGAAGGGAGGAAGGAACCCCCTTTTACATTAACAACTCACCACATTACCAATCCGTCTAAGGCTCCTCCTTCGTCCCTATCTTTCCAAAGCCCCCCTCTTTAGACCCTCCCAGGAAGATCTCGTTTCCCTAAATACTTTCCTTATGGAATCCTCCAACTCCAACTGTGGACGACATGCTTTCCGTTTAGCCCTTGACGGTTGGCTGAAACGGACAATCTCAGGCAATATCTCATCCTTCATCCGCAGAACATGCCCAAGCAATCTCAACCTTTCTCTTGTTATAGCGTAGAAAGCGTGATTGAACCGCACTTTTCGTAACGGCCTACTATTTGAATAACGGTCAGTCAGCCGGGTACACAGAACAATCTGTAGGCAATTTCTCTGGAAAACATCTGGCAAATCTTTTTCCACTTTTCAGAGCGCCCATGCTTCAGAACCATATTTGGTCACTGTCATCACTGTGGCTTCCAATATTCTTATCTTGATTTAGAGATATTTATCTTCCTATTCTTTCAAACTTTTTTCAACTATGAAAAGACACCCTGAACCTTGGCTATTCTATTTTTAACATCTTCATTGCTCTCACCGACTTTACTAATAATACTACCAAGGTAACTGAAGCTGTCCACCTGACAATCTTTTCGTTACCCAACGTCACCTTTTCATCTTCACTTATTGCAGACTTTAGCGACTTATTCTTCTTAAAATTAATTTTCAAATCTATTCTTGTACCCTGAACTCGCAAAATTTCTAAAACTTCATTTATTTTGGTCAAACTTTCATCTAGGATACTTAAATCATCAACATAATCTAAGTCCAGGAAAGTTTCTCCTCCCCGTTTAATTCTTTGTTCTCCCATTTCCTTTTTTTATGGTCCTTAAAATAAAGTCTGTCAAAATAATCCATATAAAGGGGCTAGAACACTACCCTGCTTAACTCTTGATCTAATACGAAATGAACTTCTAACTTCATTTCCTACCTTAACCGCAGCAGTGTTATTCTCGTACATAGCACTAATCACTTACATGTATTAAACGGCGACTTTTCTTTGTATCTTCCAATGGTCTACTCAAAGAGGTTGAAGGTTTGCTTTCTTCTTATAAAGAAACGTTAAAAACAATCTATTTTCAATACAATTTATTGTGCATAAGTTACAATTTCAAAGCACGAGAATATTAATTTGAATAGTTATTTTAGGACACGAGAAATCTATTTTAAGAACAGCGATGTTAATGCATATATCAATCTTAAATTGGTTGAACGCAGTGTTTTTATTCCCAGTTTATCTGTTCTAAGCCCGCTTGGGACACTCGGTCCCTTGTGAATTTTTTTTGCAAAAGGAAGCTGTCACAATAGCCTAAAGTGTGTTAAACATCCATAACTAAAAATTCTAAGTGAATCAAATAAACCTGTTAGCAGTATAAAGGCAAGATTTTAAAAGAAAAATGACAGGCATCTGTTTTGAAATATTTTAAATATCTTTTTATATCAAAGAAGTCTATGTATTCATGTCATAAAAGCGTAATTGCCTCTCCTGCTAGGGGTAAGGTTGAAGAGTCTACCTTCCCCTAGTGGTTGCCCTGTTCATTTATTTTTACAATAGAGTTTCTGAAAACACGGATAACAGAATACCTGACGTTTATAAAATTCGTTTTATTTAGTAACAATATAGGCCCAGGTAACCCGGCCTCCTGTTTTTGTGTTGTCTTTTCCGTTAATTTTTTTCTCAAATGAGAGAAATGTTGACTGGTGGTGAACATAAAGGAAATGTTTAGATATAAGAAAAAAATTAAAATAAGCAAATTGTTCTTATTTTTTTAAAATTAATTCTGTTTGATTTACAAGAGATTACTCTGTTTTTTTAACCATATTTTCGTTGGTTCTAACCATTCAAGATTGTGCCAAAATATTAGAAACTATCCACAATTCCCTTCTTTTGGCAGGATTTTTGACATAGTTCAATTACTGTCCACTGTTCAAGAAAAGCTGAAAATGTTTTAGCCTAGTTATTTTGTTCAAAGTTCTATTTATTCATTAGTAGAAATTCCTGCTTGGACATCTTGTAACGTTTGTTAGAACATCTTTTTCTTGCATTACCCAATCATTTTAATTCACCTCCTCAATACCCCAAAATTCATTTTTAAAACTTGTTTTACTTGTTATAGATTTGATTAGATTTTCTTGACATAGATCTTTTTTAAATCACTGTTTATTTTTGTTAGACAACATTTTATTTTATATTAATATAATAAACTGAAAAAAGGGATAGTAAATTATACAGCCCATAGTGTAGTAAAATATATATTCGTGTGAATTTCCTGAATAACCTTGCATAATTAGTATAGCTTTGTATATTTCTAACTTGTAATAAGGAAGAATGGTAATGTAATCTTATAACGTGGAGCAATTTCTAAAATTTGGAAGAAGGGTAATAAGGGAGCATATTTGGGAAATGAAGATCGACCATTATTCTTTTCTATCACCAGAAATGACTTTGTTTTTATTAATATGATGTTTGTCTCAAGTTGGCAGGGTCTGATAGACAAATCAATAGAAATTTGCATTTGCTAATAAAGATACACAACTTCTCCCTCAAGATTGCTCGATTTCCAAATCATTTAGCTTTGTATTTTCGGCTAGTATCACGGCAAAGTATATGTGCCTGGGGTGGTAAATTCAATTTACTAAGTAGAAACCGTTGAGCTGCTTCGGCTAATGGACTGTGAGAGACATTCGAATTGGGAAAATGTAATTCTCATCAAGCCTGTAATGCCTTCCATGCGTTTTACCAAAAAATTCTTCTGTGTACTGACACGACTTTGGATCTACCAATTATCTTGAGTCAGTTAGTTTGAACCAGCGTGAAAAGAAATTCCAAAAAGTGAAGAGCAAAGCTAAAACTTAAGGCGAGTTAAATTAAAGCTCGCCAATAAATCATTCCAACCTAAAAATAGCAGAAATTACTGTGAATGAATAAATAAAATCATGGTTTTGACATTATTTGAAAAAGATCAGAAATTAAAAAAAATTCTAAAATGAACATAAATAAGTATATTTAGCTAGTGAAAAGGTAAAAGAACAGAAATTATCAAACAGTTCGTGTTACCGAACTGTATGTATGGAGCGACATGGCTCAAGAGATCCAAAATATTTAAGTTAGTTGAATTTAACGTTATCCATCAGAAGTTACTAGCCTGAGAAAATTTACCCAATTTCTGAAAAAGGAAGGAAATTCCCTCAAAACGTCATGTGATCTTAATGAAAATCACCCCAACAGATTCAGCATATTAGGGAGCTCTCTTGTAGAGGTTTTAAGCTCCTATATACAAAGATGAGGAATTTTGTATTTTGTGCCAGAAGAAAGATCATAGATACGTGTTTATTATTATTGTTTTTGTGTGTTCTTCCCAAGGGCAATTGTTTCGAACAAATAATTCTAGTAGGTCAGGAGTGTGCTCATTTGATCGGAAATCTAAAGTTCTAGTGCTATTTTTAAGTAACCAAAAAGACTGGAGAGGAGCTAGCCATACCCCCTTTTCCACTCCCATACCCCCTTTTCCCCAATATCATTCGATCAACATTTTGAGATAACCACTTGGTTCAGCATAGCTAAAAAGAAATTTTACACTGGGGGGATTTTCCATTATTACTTTACGAAATTCCTTTTATTTGTTTTACTTTGCCTTTACCGACTAATTTTAACATGTTGAGATGCTCCTGGTGAATTTTTTTGCGGGGCTGGAATTTTCTGAGGGGGGGGGTTCCATGGCATTTGTGGGCATTGTGGGTTTTGGCTTTCGTACAATTTCAATCTTTCCCAGATTTTTCGCCTTACTACCCTCAGTTTTAACAACCTCAGGAGTAGTAGTACCAGTAGCATTAATAGTAGTAACCTTAATTTTAGTGGTAGTAGCAGTAGTAAAAGCAGTAATAATAGTAGCAGCTATAGTAGTATGAGCAGAGGCGGTAGCAATAGGATGCAAATATTTTCTTTTGGTTAGTTCAACATCCCTCACAGCAAGTCCTATTAGTTTCAGCTTCACACACCAAACTGTTTCTAAGGTACTGTTGTTACACCCTTTGACAACATGCATACATATTGCGTGTTGTGATTAAGTTCACTCCCTTCTCCGAAAATTCTTCGAAAATTTCACCTTCATACCTTAGGCATAGCTGTAGTAGTATTCATTGTAGTAGTATTTATATTACTAGTATTAACAGTGATAGCGGTAGTACTAGCAGCAGCAGCAGTGTTAAAGTATTGTCTTTACAAGTAGTTGCAATAGAAGTAGTTGTTGAAGTGGTAGCAGTAGTAATAAATGTAGCACAAGTAGACGAATTAGTACTAACGTGCACGCATTGCCTTTTGGTCTAATCATTTTCCCCTTTGAGTATTTTCTGAAAGTTCCAACTGAATAAACAAGTCAATTCATGAGTTACGCTCTTTTGATAGTGTGTATGCGCATAGAGTCTTTTGATTTAGTTCAAAATTTCCCTCAACATTGTAAATGGGGTAGTATAGTAGTAGTAGTGGTAGCAATATGAGCAATGGTAAATGTAGCAGTAATGGTAAATTTTCTCCCAAATAATTCTTACTGAAAAATCTACCCCCCCCCCCAAAGATAGTTACTCTCAAAAAATTATCATCATATGCAAAATTGAGCAGCAAATGGGAAAAAAAGACAATTAAAAATAATGAAGAAAAGAGGCGAAGCGAGAATATTCTATCTGTATTCCAAAATACAGATTGATATAAAATCCAAAAGGATTTATTTTTGTATTTTTTCTTTTAAATTTTTTTTTGCCTTTTTAGGGGGCTTGAAGGTAAGGTGGCATAGCAGAGAAAGTTACAGGAAAAAGAAAATAATTTACATACTTATTTGAAACAATGGAGTTTAGTCCATTTTACATTTGCTTGGCTCTGAGCTGGAGTTTGACTCCATGTTATGTAAATTAAATAAATAAAAGGCAAATTCTTAAGGCTTCTTTGGACGGGAAAACCTTCTAATGCATGCCTAATGGGCATTTCTCGTTCGTGAGGGGGGCTGGTATCATATACTATAGATGTCAGTACCAGAAAAAGTCCACGGGAAGTTATTGCCCGTTCTTTTTAGCCCCAGTTTGTTTCTATAATTTCTACGATTTTGCCTTTTGTAATGTTTGTTATTTGCTTTAATTTACAGTAAAAGAAGAGACCATTTCATGCAAATACTGTTAAAATAATTAAAAAAAATTCTTCCTTTCGACACATTTTTTCTGCTTTTTGTGTTTTCTTCCAGCTTTTGTGATAAATGGTTGTATGCGACAGAACTGTAAACTTTGCATTATATTGCTGAAGAAACCAAAAGGCATAGGCTACTATCTGAACCTCAGTATGCAGCCAATTTGGAGTTTCAAATTAACAGTTATTTCAAATTAACAGAATTAAGAAAATAATTAACAGAATTAACAGAATTTAATTATTTCAAATTAGTAGAATTAAGTAATTCAAATAAATAAAAAAATCTATTCAAATTACTTCAAATTTTCAAAAATTGACATGGGATTTTGGCCATTCTATCATCATTTACTCGACTAATGCATCGCTAGGTGTCATGACCAATTTGCATAATCTTGCTCTCAGTGAACAAATTGTCAAAGTGGAAGGTTTTATTCCACTACAAAAAACGTTATTTTTATTGTGAAAAAAATATAATTTCATTTCTTTAATTCTAATTTTGTCGATTATCATTTTCTATTCTATTGTCACTGTTAAGAAGCGAGTTCTAATAAGCTCAGATTTTTACTTCCTGTTGTTTTATTATGTTTTGATCTATAATAAATATTTGTGTCACTAATAATATAATTGAAACCTTAACCAGAAAACCCATCTGGAACTACTAGCCAAAGTTTAGTCCCAAAATCAACTTGTTTTTCTGGACTTTTACGTCATTTTGCTTTAATCACCCAAAGGTAATAAAAGACCCTTTTTCCATTTTGTCGAGCTATAAGTACACCACCATCGGGCCGGAAAAGCTTGCTAAGGGGAAGAGATTCAATCACATTGCCTTTCTTTATGATTGCCACAATTTGTCTCCCTCAAACTTGTCTTGCCTCTAATAGCAATATTAGTCATGGGATTATACAAGTCTACTCTAACCGCTTTCCTTTGCAGTTTCTTTGTATCTTTCCAGAAATAGGAGATAATCTTAAATGATGGGAGTAAAAGCAAAAAACAATTTTGAAGATGCTTTCTGAAGCAGAAGACTGAAATGTGTCAGCTCTGTTTATTCAGAATAGTAACAAGCTCCTAAAGTAAGTTTCTATAATAGAACTGTGTGGTGCGATGAAAAGGAGCTAAAGTTGGAATAGCATTCTTTTCTTGAGCCTAACTACTACCTATGAGCTATGAGCCTGAAGAAAATTGTCTGACTTTCAAAAAAGGGTGGAAAGGCCTTCAAAACGTCTCGCAACGTTAATGGTTGTTTGCCATTAATTTAGTTTAAAATCTTCATGGCGTAATGGCTTAATAGCAATCTTAAGCTGTTTGATACTGTGTATTTTTAGTTTAGTTTGTTCTGATTTTTCACCCACTTTCCCTGGTCTAAGACGTTTACAGCGAAGAATATTTTTTTCTCGTATCTTTATTAGAAAAATTGAAAAAAAAAACGACTAAGTAAGGAGCGACGCCACTCAATAGTAACTGAAACTCTAAAAATAGGGTTTTGATAACAACAATTATCTCAAGGAATTGAATATGTATGGTAAATAAAAATATAGAAAGCTCATCAACCAAATCTTCCGCTACCCCGTCATTATCTAAATTACGATCAAAAATTTAATTTCTGCTCGGATTTTGCTCCGATCCGTCGAAATTCATCTGTTGATTTTCGAAATTTCTGATGGCTTTTTATTCGGATTCTGTAGGAAAGATTGATCAAACAAAAGGGGGGTGGATTTTGAACGAGAAGTATTTTTAATAAGTTTGGGCTTCAGCGTAAAGACTGGGGGCTCAGAGAGGGGCAATCCCTCTCATATACAGAATAATCTTATCTCACACACTATATGCTATAGCTCAAGGAAAAGCAAAAACATCCTTTTCGATCTAAGGTAAGAATTATGCACAGCTTTCCAAAAATTTCATTCATAAGCCTACCGAAGATTTCAAAAATTTTATCGTAGGTTCAAACATTTTGTGAAACCCTTACGGGTTGGTCCCCTTTATTTTTTTTTCTTTATTTTGCTGTGAACCGAAATCTGTAACAAGGAAAAAAGCAAAACTGTCAAAAATAAAGTGTTACTCAGTAAACACAATCATGTTGAAAGAAGCTAAGGTGATTTAGCATTTAATATTTAGCTTTTATGCTTCGAGGTAAGAGAGCTTATTTATTGGACTGACAAATTCTTCATTAATAGATTCTAATTCTCAGCTCAAAATCAGTCATTTCAAAGACAACTAGTTTAGTTTCATTGTTTAGCTAGTCAACTTCTAATTTCCATATTTAGCTGGTGCTTGTTCATCGATGTCATTTGTGTTTGTATTTGACTTTTAACCTTTTGCTAGGACTAGTTTAGCTAAGGATCTGTCATATATGATGAATTTTAGGTGTCGCTGATGCTTTTCGAGTGCATGTTTACCTTTGTACATAGGCCATTACAGTGTTGGAGGTACACTTGATCCCATACTGGGTTACTAGTGATTTATCACTTCATGCCTAACATGAATGCTACGACTCATAAGTACTGTAGGCTGGCCAACAAAAATTAATAGTTAGTTGGGAATATAAAGAGCTACTCACCTTTGTTGGGAAGAAAAGTCTAAAAAATGACTCATTTAATAAAATCAAATAAAAGGGAAGAGTGGAAATTAGTTAAGACGAACAAAGGGCGCATACAGGATTTTTGTGAAGGAGGGAGGGGTTACGAAAAACGGTACTTGTAAAATATCCCGACAACACTCAAGAGCCCGATGACTTTATAAATTTGGAATCAGCATAAAGAGCAAATTCTTTTTAAGCATCAATTGTTTTAAAATATCCTTTCTATGGAGTTTTGGTTATTATTTGGCCGAGTTGTTCCTTACTTACATCTCTTTACTATAAACTGTTTGACTCCCTACAAATGCATATGCCTGCTTACTTAAAGGCTAAAAAGACCGAAATGGCCAAACCTATAGGCAAAATTGGTATCAAACACTTCGTGGTAACGAACTGTAGTAAGGAGCGACCCGGCTCAATAGTAACCAAAACTCTAAAAAATGGAATTTTGATACCAATAGCTACATCAAAAGAATCGCATTTTAATGCTGGTTTTAAATATATAAGTTTTATCAAGTTTAGTCTTACCCATCAAAAGTTACGAGCCTGAGAAAATTTGCGTTATTTTAGAAAATAGGGGGAAAAACCCCCTAAAAGTCATAGAATCTTAACGAAAATCACACCATCAGATTCAGCGTATCAGAGAACCCTACTATAGAAGTTTTGGGCTCCAACCTACAAAAATGTGGAATTTTGCTTTTTTGCCAGAAGGCAGATCACGGATGCGTGTTAATTTGTTTTTTTGTTTTTGTTTTTTTTTTCCCCCAGGGGTGATCGTATCGACCCAGTTGTCCTAGAATGTTGCAAGAGGGCTCATTCTAACGGAAATGAAAAGTTCTAGTGCCCTTTTTGAGTGACCAAAAAATTGGAGGGCCCCTAGGCCCCCTCCGACGCTAATTATTTTCCCAAAGTCAACGGACCAAAATTCTGAGATAGCCATTTTATTCAGCGTAGTCGAAAAACCTTATAACTATGTCTTTGGAGACAACTTACTCCCCCACAGTCCCCGTAGGAGGGGCAACAAGTTACAAACTTTAACCTGTGCTTACATATAGTAATGGTTATTGCGATGTACACAGGAGTTTTCAGGATGATTTTTTTTGGTTGGGGAAAGGAGTTGAAAAGAGGGGGATATTCTGGAAGAACTTTCCATCGAGAATTTATCATGGGAAAAGAAAATTTCCATCAAGGGAGAGCAGGATTTACTAGCATTAATTAAAAAAAAAAAAATAAAAAAAAAAATGTGAAAAAGCTTTTTCAGCTGGAAGTAAGGAACAGACGTAAACAACGTAAGGAACGGAAGTAAACAAACAGAAATTATTACCCATATGAGGGGCTCACCTCCTTCTAATACCTCGCTCTTTACGCTAAAGTATTTTTAGTAATTTCAACTATTTATTCTACGGCTTTTGTGATTCAGGGGTCATTCTCAATGAATTGGGATAAAATTTAAGCTTTAGTGTAAAGAGCGAGACACTGACGATGGGGCGAATCCCCTCATATATGTAATAAAAACATGAGAATACAAAAGTTCTTTACGTAAGCTAATTTAGAAGTTACGTAAATCTTTTACCAATAAAAATATTCGTAAAAAATTAAAAGTTCCAGTTGCCTTTTTAATTAACCAAAAAATCGGAGGGCAACTAGGCTTCGCCCCCGCTCTTTTTTTTCTCAAAATCATTCGATCAAAATTATGAGAAAGCCATTTAGCCAAAAAAATAAAAATAAAAAATGCAAATTTCGTTTTGATTATTCCTCTGCGGAGAGCCAAAATCAAAACATGCATTGATTCAAAAACGTTCAGAAATTAAAAAAAAAACAATTTTTTTAACTGAAAGTAAGGAGCGACATTAAAACTTAAAACGCACAGAAATTACTTCCGAAATTTTTAAACCGAAAACCGAAATTTTTACCGAAAGATCACCCTGCAATTAGTCAAAAGTATTGAACAATTGCATAAGCGTAAGTTTATTCAGCTTTTATTTTTTATTTTATTTATTTTTTTTAATTTTTTTTTTTTTAGTTTGGTAAAAGAGACCGTTCTCAAGTCAAAGTTATATAAGGGAAAATAAGAGAGAAAAACGGGTTTAATTTAAATTAAACAGTGACAAACGTACTAAAAATGTTCTAAAAACAACAACAACAAAAACATTAGTTAATAAAAAATTCCAAATATTTTGACTCCACCTCCGGGAGCCCTTATCAGCAGGAAAGAAAAAAAAAGAAAAAAAAAGAGAGAAAACAAAAATACCTAAATCATTTAAAGAAAAGACAAAAAACAACTAAACTAGAGAGTGAGAAAAATGATCAAAAGACAAACAAATAAATAAAACTTACATCTTAATAAACTTAATCAATACCGCTCAACTGTAACAGAAAAGAAAACCTAAATTTCTAAATGTTTTTCCTCTGTAAGATCAAACTGACGAATGGGATCTATCAAAAATAAAATATTATATTTATTTGAGAGAAATTTACAAAAAAAAAACAGGTGGTCACCCCTGATTAAATTTACGGGTTAAAACCTTTAAGCTATTTAGATTTGGCAAAACAGGTCAACGAAACTCATGTGTTATAAATTCAATGAATTTTGTTTCCAAGTTTAGCTGCAGTCCGTTGACTTTTGTCCTCTTCCCGACTTTCGCTTAAACGGTTGTCACTTCTTCGAGGACTATTATGTGAATTATCAATGTTAGAAAATATTATCTTCTCCTTGATTGAACTATTACAAATTGAATTAACTCTAAAATCCCCTTCATCTCTATTAATACCAATACCCCCATATTTTGTAATTTCAATAATTTCTCTAAAGCTTTGTAAGAATAAAACTTTCAGAGATCATTCTTTGGCCAAAGCGAATAGCAAAATTCATTGAGAGCTAAAGAGGGGGATGGGAGGGGGTTCAAAATGTGCCAAGAAACTTTTTGCTCCTGGTTGGTTGTATTTCAACCGTTAGATAAACCAAAATAGGTCCAGGCTCCGCCCCACCCAAACGTACAGGCCTCAGTATGCGGCACCAAACAATCTAGTAAATCTAATGCTATTCATGGAAGTGGAAACTAGAAACGTCTTTTAAAATTCTATCAAAAGAAGTCTGTATGTAATTATCATCGTCTCCTTTGCGCACCTATTTCAAGAAAGGTGATTTCAAGCTTTAAAAGATAAACTAAGAACCGAAGTGTCTCTCTAAGGATATTACTTAAAAGTTTGAGTGACAAATTTGCATGAGCAAACATATATTGTTATGCAATGTCACCCATGTTCAGTCAATTTGCTCCTGGTGAGCCAGCTTATCGCTACAGATATTCAAAGGACATTCTTTTTCTAGACATGTCAAAACACATCAAAATTTCGGACTTACGCCTAATGATATGGATTGTATAATATGTCAATATAGAACAAGATCAATAAGATTATATTTATGCAAATAACTTTCGGATCATTATGGGGCAGAGGCGTCTTAGTGTATTTTGACAGTCTAAATGTAAACAGGAGTATCCCAATTCCATTATATTTGTTCGTACCATTATCAATTCTAAATATATTTTGCTCAAAAATAACGTTTGCCCAAAAATCAGCAACTGATGCTGAGATATTAATGAGTTGCAATCGCAGCAGTAGTAGTAGTAGTACCCTGAAAGCTTCAAGTTAATAAATATAGCAGTTTCATAGATATTCAAGATAGATTCAAGATGCCTCCTATTGCTAGCCTGGATGCAGACAATTTCTTTTGGTTTAGTTTAGCATCCCCCTCAACATTCCTTGTAATTTCATCTTAAGTACCTTAGTTTTTTCGGAAAAACCCAGGATCTAACCTCCCCCCTTCCACAATGATCAATCCTGCAGGTAAACAATGGGTAAGTGGCATAACTTACAATCCTTGCTCCTAAGGGCAAGGATTGTAATTTTTTTAATTTAACATGTCTTTAGGAATTTTTATGAAGTTAATCGCTACGCGTTAGCAAATTCTAAATTTTTCCTAGCGTAGTGATTTATATCTGTAATAGTTTATATTTTTGTTTATTATGTAAATAAAAGTGAAGCACACAAGAGCTAAGAGCTCATATGGTACTTGCGACAAGGTGGGAAGAGCCAAGAGCGAAGAGCTCATATGGTGCGAGCTCTAACAAAATTCTAAGAATCAATAGATTAATTTAAAAGGAAAATCAGAGGCTTAATGCCGGTCGGGATTTAAAATAAAAGCTCTGAGTCATGATGTCCTTCTAAATATCAAAATTCATTAAGATCCGATCACTCACTCGTAAGTTATAAATACCTCATTTTTTCTAATTTTTCCTCTCCCTTTAGCCCTTCAGATGGTCGAATCTGGGAAAACGACTTTATCAAGTCAATTTGTGCAGCTCCCTGACACGCCTACCAATTTTCATCGTCTTAGCACGTCCAGAAGCACCAAACTCGCCAAAGCACTGAACCCCTCCCCCAACTCTCCCAAAGAGAGCGAATCCAGTACGGTTACGGCAATCACGTATGTACGACATTTGCTTATTCTATCCACCAAGCTTCATCCCAATTTCTCCACTCCAAGCGTTTTCCAAGATTTTTCGATTTCCCCCACCAACTCCCCCCAATGTTAACTGATCTAGTCGGGATTTGAAATAAGAGCTCTAAGACATGAATTCCTTCTAAATATCAAATTTCGTTAAGATTCGGTCACCTGTTCTTAAGTTAAAAATACCTCAATTTTTCTAATTCTTCCAAATTAACACCCCCCAGCTCTTCCAAAGAGAACGGATCCATTCCAATTATGTCAATCACGTACCTAAAATTTATGCTTATTCTTCCCATCAAGTTTCATCCCGATCCTATGTCCCTATGTCCACGGATCCAATTCGAGCCGAAAACGGAGCATCTGACACATAAGATCCTTCTACATGTCAAGTTTCATTAAGATCCGATCACCTATTCGTAAGATAAAAATACCCCAATTTTCACGTTTTCTAAGAATTCCGGTTTCCCCCTCCAACTCCCTCCAATGTCAAAGGATCTGGTCAGAATTTAAAATAAGAGCTTTAAAGCAAAAGATCCTTCTAAGTATCAAATTTCATTAAGATCTGGTCACCCGTTCGTAAGCTACAAATACCTCATTTTTCCGAATACTCCCCCCCCTAACTCCACCAAAGAGAGCGGATCTGGTCCGGTTATGTCAGTCATGTATCTTAGACTTGGATGGGATTCTTCCCATCCAGTTTCATCCTGAACTCTCCGCTTTAACTATTTTCCGTCCCCCCCAACTGCCCCCCGCCCAACGACGCTGGATCAAGTTGAGATTTAAAATAAGAGATCTGATTTACGAGGTCCTTCTAAATATGAAGTTTCATGAAGATCCGATCACTCATTCGTAAGTTAAAAATACGTCATTTTTTCTAATTTTTCAGAATTAACCCTCCCCCCCCAATAGATCGGATCCGTTCCAATTATGTCAATCACGTATCTAAGACTTCTGCTTATTTTTCCCACCAAGTTTCATCCCGACCCCTCCACTCTAAGCATTTTTCATGATTTTAGGTTCCCCCCAAACTCCCCCAATGTCACCAGATCCGGTCAGGATTTAAAATAAGAGCTTTGAAACACGATATTTTTCTAAATATCAAATTTCATTGAGATCCGATCTCCCGTTCGTAAGTTAAAAATACCTCATTTTTTTTTCAGAATTTGCGATTGCAATGTCATTTGGTTAATACCAATTGCCATAAAAAGTATTGCTTTGGGGGGCTTGGTATTCCCGAAGGCATAAGCATTAGGCCTTTTGGCTACTCCGAGGAAAATTTTTTCCCAAAATTTTAATCAGTTGCTGGGTAGGGACATGCAAATAGAGCAAAAGGGGAAGTGGCTATCTGCTCACGAATAACTTTCGAGTATCCCTCTCACCATACCCTGAACGTTTCATCTTAATTCCCTCAAGTGTCCCGGTGATATTGGATGTACACCCTTTGGACAACGAGCAAGCATATTTTGTTAAATGTCCCCCTCAAAATTTCCTAAGAGTAGCCGGAAGTCATTAAGGGGAGGGCGGCTGAAAAGATATAGTAGGGAGGCTGGTTGCCCTCACACTAGTTTTCAACATCCCCCTCAAACTGAACCGAAAGTTTCAATTTAATACCCCCAGTAGCTAGTAAGCTTTTACAGATCCAATTTTTTCGATAAACTGAATGCTCAAGGAGATTTGACTTAGTTTAACGTACTTCTCACCATATCCTTAAATTTCCCCTTACTATCCTTAGCCTTTTTGGACCTACGCAGAATTCAACACTCCCCCTTTTTCTAGGTACAAATCCTGGATGGAAAATCCATAATGGATAATTTGTATGATTTACAATTTTTGCCTTAGGGTCGTGGGGGTAAACATCTCTGGAGGCCAAGTCTTTAAACCTTTAACTATTTTCAACAAAATATCTTTTTCAGAATTTCAATCAGTGCTAAGGCAAAGAGGCATTTAAAAAGGGCAAGAGTAGGGGCCTGGTTGCCCTCCGATCGCTCTTCAACATCCCCCTCAGCACACCTTGAAAGTTTCAGCTTAATACCCACAGCTGTTCCTTAAGTATTAGTATATCGCCTTTTGACAACCATCCTGCACATGGTGTGTTTTGATTGTGTTTTTAAAAACCATCTCAACATATCCTTAAAACTTCACCTTAATACTACAGCCCTTTTGGGAGACCCCGGATAATTTTTTTTTTCAACTAAAAAACATTGTGTTTTGACACTGATAAACTTGGATAATTTATAACTGTTGGCACTGGGACAGCTCTTGTTGTCTTATTTCATCCCCGGAGGCATAGATATTGAATTTTCGACTATTTTAAGCAAGAGGGCTAGTTCAAAATTTTTATCAGGTGTCTTTTGAGTGGAGAGGTGCTAAAGAGACCTGGGGAGAGGGCTGATTGACCTCCAATCAGTTTTTAACACGCTGCTGAAGTTTCGACTTAATACTATTAGCCGATTTTAAGATATTGCCGATGCACATTTATAATAAACTGGCTTCACATAGTGTCTTTTGATTTAATTTAAATTTCCAAAGTTTCACCTTAAAATATCTTGCCTTTGAACGAAACCTTAAAACCTTTCAACGTAAAACCTTTTAACAACAACCAGTTTTATAATTTAAAATCCTTACCCCAGGGCTGTGGGGGCATGGCATTCCCGGACGTATAATAAATAGACCTTTTGACTATTTTGAACAAAATAGCAATCTCAGAGTTTTGACCGGATGTCTTTGGGGAAAAGAAAACCTCGGGATAGGGGTTGCTTTTTCCCTCTGATAACTATTGACCATATAGAAAACTTTTGCACAGTTGAACATCCCTCTCATCAAGTCCTGGAAGTTTCAACTTGATACAATTAGCCATTGCTATGACATTAATGATATTTTCTGTAGAATACCTGTACATTCATGTACTTCTTGAAATTTTCATCTTAATGCTACTAGCCCTACAAGTAAATGTAATAGTAGTAGTAGTTGCAGTAATAGCAATAGTAATAATAGAACTAGTTGATGTTGTAGCATTAGTAGTTGCGTGTAGTAGTATGTACACGTTGCCTTTTGTCAGTTGAACATCCGCCTCATGATGCCTCTGAAGTTTCACCTTGATTCTATAAGTCGTTAAAAAAATATTACTAATGCGCCCCTTTGACCCCCTTTCGAAGTCTTTTTGATCCTAATACTCTAAGTCTTACAAGTTGTTGCAATTAAAGCAGTAGCTGGAATAGTTTAGTAGAAGTATTCAATGGCGTATCCAGAGGGGTTGAGTTTCTAAAAAACCCTCCCCCAATAAAATTCTTTTCCGACTCGTAAAACATAACAAAAATGAATATAGACAAATTTTTATGCATTATTTTGAGGCTTTTTTGTGTGTAATCCCTCCCCGGTAGAAAATCGCTTTGTAATACCCCTCCAAAAACAGTCCTGGATACGGCCTTGGCAGTAGTAGCAATAGTATTAGTAAAAGTAACAGTGGTAGTAGTGTTAGTAGTGGTATGCACATATTACTTTTTGTCAATTAATCTGTCTCTTTAAGCATTCTGTGAAAGTCCCAACTTATTACTCAAGTCTATTCTTGAGATACGCCCTTTTGACAATCTGTATGCACAAAATGTCTTCTGAGTTACTCCAAATTTTCCCTCAATATCCTATCAAACTTTCACCTTAATGCGCGTATCCTTAATTGTACTAGTACCAAAGTAGTATTGGTAGTAGTAAAGAGCTGTAGCAGCGATTGTGTTGTATTAGTAGTAGTAGTAGTAACAGTAGTAGCGGCAGTATTAAAATCAGTAGCAGCAGCTACTGGAAAGTACAGATCAAACATGCCCATCTTTCTCAATAACATATACCATATGTAAATCATGAACGCATTTCCTAACTAACAGTCCTTGCCCTGACGGCTGTGGGGGATTCATCATCCCCAAAGGGATAATTACTTGACCTTTCAACAATACTGAGCTATATAGCTATCTCAAAATTTTGATTGGGCGTTGTTTGGGAAATGATGAGCGTGGGGGGGGAGGACTGGTTGTCGTCCAATCACTTTTGACTCTTAACAAGGTTACTAGAACTTCCAATCAAATTTCCCCCATTCCAAATTTATATGACTACCCATTCCATAGAAACCTTATATTCCTTCAGGACATAACTTACAGCTCTTGCTCGTTGTCTCTGGGGGGAGGGGGCTGTTTCAACCCTAGAGACATTGTTACACGTTCTTTGGACCATTTTTTATTTTTGATTAATAGTTTCTGAGTAAAAATTTGGACTATCTCACAATTTCAATCTGGTATGTTTGGGGAAATGGGGTTTTGGGGGGAGATATCTGCCCCTCCTCACTTCTGACTCTGAAAAGGGAACTAGAAATTTCAATTTCCAATCAAGAAAATCTCTTCTAGAGTTTATAGGACCATCCCTTCAATAGAACCTCATATACCCCCAGGCATAGCTTATGACCCTTGCCCCCAGGCTCTGGGGTTTGTGTCAATCCTCAAGGCTATGTTATACCGTCTGTGTGATATTTTTACTCTTAAAAAGGGCACTAGAACCTCCCAACAACCCCTCCCCCAATCTATTCTCCTTGCCCTAAAGACCGTGGGAGGGTTGTCCGTCCCCAAATACGTAATTAATGGACATTTCAACTATGATGAACAAAACGGCTATATCAATATCTTGATTGGACGTGTTTGGAGATATGATAGGGACGGAAGGGGTTGACCACCTCCAATTACGTTTGACTCTTGAAAAAGGCACTAGAGCTTTCTATTTCAAATCGAATGAGCCCCTTTTGAAATTTCAATGACGACTCCTCCTACACGAAGTACCTTGGTCAGAAAATAAAAATACATTGTGCTCACATTGTTCTTTACTTAGACAGCGCTATTGCGCTACTTATGATTTAAAATGGATACCTATCAGCCTCGACCTCATTGTCTATGGCTATAAAGGAGTTAAATAGTTACTGAAGGAGGGGTAAGAGAAAGATTCCATCAAACTGCTTAGCTGACCTCAAGATTGAAGTCAAGCCTAAATTCTAAGATTCCTACGACACTCCTAATTTCGAATATCGTTGCATAATCCTCCAATTTCTACCCTATATGTTCTTTCGTGTCTCTTTCTATTGTATCCTATATTTTCTATTTTTGCATGTGTCTCCTACGGATGTTTACTTCTGATGTTTCTTATGAAATGATTCTAAATTCCTTTTATTTTGTCAGTAAATTCATGTTGTCGTTTAGTATTGACAAGGCCGTATCCAGGGGGAGTAAGGGGGTTTAAACCCCCTCAAACGTTTGTCTGGCTCACAAAAACATAACAAAAATGAATATAAACACATTTTTGGTGTGTGTTTTAAAGCCTTTACTTTCTCCAAACACAAATCCTAGATATGACCTTGGGTATGGGACTTCCCCTATCATCTGTTTCAACATAACTTTTATTCGCCTTTGAACAAGGTTAAAAAAAACGAAAATTGAAGAATTTGTTTACAGAAGATTACTTCTTATGAAAAAATCATTATTCAGCTCCAAATATCAATAGTCAATTCATCATTTCTGCTTAATCCGTCATTTATGATGATAGGATGTTCTAAATTCTTGCACCACGGACTTTAGCGGGTTATGAGTGATAGTACAGCTCATTTCCTTGGAAATCTTCTAATGGTAGAATAGGGGAAATCATATCTGATAAATGAACTTTTATGCTAGCCGAGTTGAAGTTGATCAATCTTGTAACGGTTTAAAAAACTTTCTAAGAAGGATCAGTGGCAATGGATAAAGGAGTGGTTGCTTACAGTACTTTTCTACATTGTCATGCAAATAGTGTGTCCGTTGGGCTTTCATCAGCTTAGATACGCTTTCGGCGGCTTGATGGGCGGCTTCATGAAAAAGTAAATCAGGTCCTGGATCTTAAATCAAAGTTATTCTAGGCATATGAGCTAGTCTTTAACAGATACTGACAAGAATTAAATTCAAAAAAGGTATTTCCCTGAGAAGTAAAGAGCGGACTTGAAATTTAAAAAGGCAAAAATGAGTTGTATAGGATGTAAAACTTGAAACAAGCAGAAAGTTCTATGAATAAAGGAATCAAAACTAAAACTAAGTGAAATATAAATAAATGACAAATGAAGACAAAATTAAAACGAACGCAAACACAATTCAGGCTGGTGCTTCCACCGCCCCAATTCTCCAGAAGATAAGAGTACCGTTTGTATCTTTCAAAAGTTTAAACTGAAAATGAAAAATAAACTCTGCAAAGTTAAAAAATAGTTAAATTATCTTTTTAATTAATATTATTAGCAGCTAATCACAGTGAGCATTTCAGTAAAAACCGTGGAATTCTTGTTAGAGGTTTATAGACATATATACAATTTGTGTTTGGTCAAATAAAATATTATGATGAGGAAAGTCAAATAAATGTTCTGCTACAGCTCATTCAAACGTTTCTGATTTGTGATTAAATAAAACAACAAGTTTTTTTTTAAACTAAAAGTAAGGAGCGACATTAAAACTTAGAACGAACAGAAATTACTTTGTATATGAAATGGGCTGCTCCCTCCTCAACGCCCTGCTCCTTACGCTAAAGTTTGACACTTTCTCTCAACTCTACTTTTTAAAACAGTAAAAAACTTTAGCGTGCAGATCGGGGTGTTGAGGAGGGAGCAGCCCCTTGCATATACGAAGTAATTTCTGGTCGTTTTAAGTTTTAATGTCGCTCCTTGCTTTCAATTAAAAAACATATTTTTTTATTTAATTTCTGAATTTTTTTGAATTAATGTATGTTTTGATTTTGGCTCTCCGCAGATGAATAGTTAAAACGAAATTCACAATATTTATCTTTTTGGCTAAATAGCTTTCTTATAGTTTTGATCGAATGATTTTGAGAAAAAAGGAGCGGGAGAGGAGGCCTATTTCCCCCTCAGTTTTTTGGTTAGTTAAAAAGGCAACTAGAACTTTTAATTTTTTACGAACGTTTTTTATATGTAAAATATATACGTAACTTACGAATTAGCTTACGCAACGAACTTCTGTATTTGCATTATTTTATTACGTATATAAGGGAGTTTACCCCCTCGTCAGTACCTCGCTCTTTACACTAAAGCTTAAATTTTGTCCCAATTCCTTAATAATGACCGCTGAATCACAAAGGCCGTAGAATAAATAGTTAAAATTAATAAAAATACTTTAGCGTTAAGAGCGAGGTATTAGGAGGAGGTGAACCCCTCATATGCGTAATAATTTCTGTTCGGTTTAAGTTTTAATGCTGCTCCTTACTTTCAGTTGAAAAACTTCTTCATCTTTATTTTTTCATTGTTTTTTTTAAATAATGTGGGAAAATCCTGTGCTTCCTTCATGGAAATTTTCTTCCCCCATGACAAATCCCTCCAAGGAAAAGTTCCCCCAACATATTTCGCTCTTCTCAACAACTCCCCACCGAACCAAAAAATCCCCTGAAAACGTCTGTACACTCCCCAATAACCATTACTATATATAAGCACTGGTCAAAGTTTGTAACTTGTAGCCCCTCCCACGGAGACTGTGGGGGAGTAAGTCGTCCCCAAAGACGTAATTATAAGGTTTTTAGACTACGTTGAATAAAATGGCTATATCAGAATTTCGCGCTTCTCATCAACTCCCCATCCAACCAAAAAATCCCCTGAAAACTTCTGTACACTTCCCAATAGCCATTACTATACATAAGCACTGGTCAAAGTTTGTAACTTGTAGCCCCTCCCACGGGGACTGCTGGGGAGTAAGTCGTCCCCAAAGACAAAATTATAAGGTTTTTAGACAATGTTGAATAAAATGGCTATCTCAGAATTTCGATCCGGTGACATTGAGAAAATAATTGGCATGGGAGGAGGTAAAGGTGCCCTCCAATTTTTTGGTCACTTGAGAACGGCACTAGAACTTTTCATTTCCTTTCGAATGAGCTCTCTCGAAATTTTCTAGGACCACTGGGTCGATACGAACGCACATGAAAAAAAAACAACAAAAAAAACAAAGACGCATCTGTGATCTGCCTTCTGGAAAAAAACAAAAAACAAATCAAAATTCCACATTTTTGTGGATGGCAGCTTGAAACTTCTATAGCAGGGTTCTCTGATACGCTGAATGTGAAGGTGTGATTTTCCTTAAGATTCTATTACTTTTAGGGGGTGTTTCCCCTATTTTCTAAAATAAGGTAAATTTTCTGAGGCTCGCAACCTTTGATGGGTAAAACTAAATTTGATGAAACTTACATATTTAAAATCAGCATTAAAATGCAATTCTTTTGATGTAACTATTGGTATCAAAATTCCGTTTTTTAGAGTTTTGGTTACTATTGAGCCGGGTCGCTCCTTACTACAGTTCGTTACCACGAACTGTTTGAGTATATTTTAGCGAACAGTCAATGTCATTTTTATGTTACTGCAATGTATTTTCAAAATTTAGTTGTGTCCTTCCTACATATAACATAAAAAAAACTAGTTTTTTTTAACTGAAAGTAAGGAGCGACATTAAAACGAACAGAAATTACTCCGTATATGAAATGGGTTGTCCCCTCCGCAATCCCTCACTCTTTACGCTAAAGCTTTTAATTGTTTTAAAAAGCAGAATTGTGGCAAAGAGTCAAACTTTAGCGTAAAGAGCGAGGGATTGTGGAGGGGACAACCCATTTCATATACGGAGTAATTACTGTTCGTTTTAAGTTTTAATGTCGCTCCTTACTTTCAGTTAAAAAAAGGTTTTTTTTATATAATTTCTGAACGTTTTTGAATTAATGCATGTTTGATTTTGGCTCTCCACACATAAATTATTAAAAAGACATTTGCATATTAATTCCTTTTTTGGCTAAATGGCTTTCTCTTAGTTTTGATCAGACGATTTTGAGAAATAAGGGATGGGGAAGGAGGCCTAGTTGCCCTGCAATTTTTCGGTCGAACAGTTCGTGGTAACGAACTGTAGTAAGGAGCGACCCGGCTCAATAGTAACCAAAACTCTAAAAATTGAATTTTGATATCAATAGCTACATCAAAAGAATCGTATTTTAATGCTGATTTTAAATATATAAGTTTCATCAAGTTTAGTCTTACCCATCAAAAGTTACGAGCCTGAGAAAATTTGCCTTATTTAGGAAAATAGGGGGAAACACCCCCTAAAAGTCGTAGGATCTTAACGAAAATGACACCATCAGATTCAGCGTTTCAGAGAACCCTACTGTAGAAGTTTTAAGCTCTTATCTACAAAAATGTGGAATTTTGTATTTTTTGCCAGAAGACAAATCACGGGTGCGTGTTTATTTGTTTGTTTGTTTTTTTTTTTTTTCCCCAGGGGTCATCGTATCGACCAAGTGGTCCTAGAATGTTGCAAGAGGACTCATTCTAACGGAAATAAAAAGTTCTAGTGCCCTTTTTAAGTGACTAAAAAAATTGGAGGGCATCTAGGCCCCCTCCCACGCTCATTTTTTTTCCCAAAGTCAACAGATCAAAATTTTGAGATAGCCATTTTGTTCAACATAGTCGAAAACCATAAAAACTATGTCTTTGGGGATGACTTACTCCCCCACAATCCCTGGGGGAGGGGCTGCAAGTTACAAACTTTGACCAGTGTTTACATATAGTAATGGTTATTGGGAAGTGTACAGACGTTTTCAGGGGGATTTTATTTTGCTTGGGGGTGGGGCTGAGGAGAGGGGGCTATGTTGGAGGATCTTTCCTTGGAGGAATCTGTCATGGGGGAAGAAAAATTCAATGAAAAGGGCGCAGGATTCTCAAGCATTACTATAAGAAAACAATGAAAAATAAACATGAAAACGTTTTTTCAAATGAGAATAGTGAAAATGAGAATGAGAAATGAATGAGAGAATGAGAATGAGAAATGAAATGAGAATGAAGAAGTAGCATTGAAACTTAAAACGAACAGAGATTATTACGCATATGAGGGGTTCTAAAAATACTTTAGCATAAAGAGTGAGGTATTTAGGAGGAGATAAATACCTTGCTCTTTATGCTAAAGTATTTTTAGTAATTTAAACTATCTATTCTACGGCCTTTCTGATTCAGGGGTCATTCTTAAAGAATTGGGACAAAACTTACGATTTAGTGTAAAGAGCGAGGTATTAACGAGGGTACAAACCCCCTCGTATACATATTAAAAATATAAGGTTATGAAAGTTTGTTACGTAAGTTAATTGTTAAGTTACGTATATTTTTTACTAATAAAAACGTTCGTTAAATATTAAAAGTTCTTGTTGCCTTTTTAAGTAACCGAAAAATTGGAGGGCAACTAGGCCTCCTTCTCCACCCCTTATTTCTCAAAATCGTCTGATCAAAACTAAGAGAAAGCCATTTAGCAAAGAAAAAAGACTTATTATACAAATTTCATTTTAATAATTTATGTGCGGAGAGCCAAAACCAAACATGCATTAATTCAAAAACGTTCAGAAATTAAATAAAAAAAAATAATTTTTTTAGCTGAAAGTAAGGAGCGACATTAAAACTTAAAACGAACAGAAATTACTCCGTATATGAAATGAGTTGTCCCCTCCGCAATCCCTCGCTCTTTACGCTAAAGTTTGACTCTTTGCCACAATTCTACTTTTTAAAAAAAATTAAAAGCTTTAGCGTAAAGAGCGAGGGATTGCGGAGGGGACAACTCATTTCATATACGGAGTAATTTCTGTTCGTTTTAAGTTTTAATGTCGCTCCTTACTTTCAGCTAAAAAAATTATTTTTTTTTATTTAATTACATAAAAAGGCAACTATAAATTTTGATTTTTAACGAATGCTTTTATTAGTAAAAAATATACGTAACTAAAGAAATAACTTACGTAACAAACTTTTATATTCTTAAATTTTTATTATGTATATGAGGACGCTTGTATCCTCGTTAATACTTCGCTCTTTACACTAAATCGTAAGTTTTGTCCTAATTCTTTAAGAATGACCCCTGAATCAGAAAGGCCGTAGAAAAAATAGTTGAAATTACTAAAAATACTATAGCGTAAAGAGCTAGGTATTTATCTCCTCCTAAATACCTCGCTCTTTATTCTAAAGTATTTTCAGAACCCCTCATATGCGTAATAATCTCTGTTCGTTTTAAGTTTCAATGCTACTCCTTACTTTCAATTGAAAAAACTTTTCCATGTTTATTTTTTCATTGTTTTTTTATAGTAATTTTGGAAAATCCTGCGCCCTTTTCATTGAATTTCTGTTCCCCCATGACATATTTCTCCAAGTAAAGATCCTCCCACATAGCCCCCTCCCCTCAACCCCACCCCCAAAACAAAAAAAAATCCCCTGAAAACGTCTGTACACTTCCCAATAACCATTATTATATGCAAACACTGGTCGAAGTTTATAACTTGTAGCCCCTCCCCCAAGGACTGTGGGGGAGTAAGTCATTCCGAAAGACATATCTATTATGGTTTTTGACTATGTGGAACAAAATGGCTATCTCAAAATTTTGATCCGTTGACTTCGGAGAAAAAATGAGCGTGGGAGGGGAGCCTAGGTTCCCTCCAATTTTTTTGGTCACTTAAAAGTGCACTAGAACTTTTAATTTCCGTTAGAATGAGCCCTCTTGCGACATTCTAGGACCACTTGGTCGATACGATGACCCCTGGGGAAAAAACAAACAAATAAACACGCACCCGTGATTTGTCTTCTGGCAAAAAATACGAAATTCCACAGTTTTGTAGATAGGAGCTTGAAATTTTTGCTATAGGGTTCTCTGTTACGCCGAATGCGATGGTGTGATTTTCGTTAAGATTCTTTAAGGGTTGTTTCCCCCTATTTTCCAAAATGAGGCAACTTTTCTCAGGCTCGTAACTTTTGATGACAAAGACTAAATTTGATGAAACTTATATATTTAAAATCAGCATGAAAATCTGATTCTTTTGATGTATACTTAAGCATCAAAATTCCGTTTTTTAGGGTTTCGTTTACTATTGAGCCGTGTCGCTCCTTGTTATAGTTCGTTACCACAAACTGTTTGATAATTTACCGTTTATTTGTCTTTTGTTCTTTTTCTCTCTCTCTTGTTGTGCTGTTTTTTTCTTTTTCTTTAAAAGATTCAACTTCGTTTTATTTTCTCTCTTTTTTTCTTTTTCTTTCTTTTTTTCTTTCCATGTTGATAAAGGCTCCCGGATGTGGAGTCAAATATTCCGAACTATTCTTTTTATTGATTAATGTTCTGTTGCTGTGTTTGTGTTAAGTACG
This sequence comes from Artemia franciscana, assembly GCF_032884065.1. NCBI lineage: Eukaryota > Metazoa > Arthropoda > Branchiopoda > Anostraca > Artemiidae > Artemia > Artemia franciscana. The sequence goes on from NC_088864.1 coordinate 26,351,648, forward strand.
TATTGTCTCTGCTTGATTTAAATTAAAACTGTTTTCCTCTCTTAAACTTTCTTAAATTTTCGTAAATGGAAAAATAGCTTGGTCTAAAAATTATTTACAAGATATATAACTATGACACTGGTGGGTGTTGGGGCATTGATGAGTTTTAGGTGGGAAATTATCTGACAAAGATTTACGTTGGTTGGTATTTCAGCTAGGATGTCGAGTTTGAAAAGAAGGACGTGAAAACCCAATTCTAGTATGCTACAAGTGGATGGATATAGATCCTTCATCGTTCTTTCTAGATTTTATTTTGAAGTTCAGCTCCCTAACGAGTACTTTGGGGCTGGCTCCTATCACCAAAGTTTGAACCTATATGTAGCCTTGGATATAAGAAGATGATATGCTACTGCAAATGTGGGCCTTGGGTATAAAATGATGACAGGCTACTGCAGAAAAAGACTGCCAGAAATATTTTTAAGGTTGTTGTTAGGGTTTTGAAAAGAAAATTAATAATGATGAGCGTTAAAAAAAAAAAGAAAAACAAAGGTACAGCAGTAGCAAAAAAGAAAAACACTACCAATATTAAAGAAATTTGCCTTTAATGACAAGCATGGTCTTAAATATTGAAAAAGCAGCACAAAATATCAAAATCAGATCTTTCTAACATGATGTAGTTTTGACTGCTTAGCTAAAACCTGATAGAATATACAAATAAAAAGAAAAATTCTAACCGAAAAAATTTCATTGAAAATTTGAAACTTCAAGCCCCAATAGACATTCCCCCCCCCCCAAAACCCTGAAAGTCTACAAACTTCACTCGTCTTGAAGGTTCTCTACCCAGGTCAATAAAAAAAAATCATATTTTTGTAACTTCTGTTCTTCAACTTGACAGTATATTTACATATATTGTAATTCTCTGATTCTAGTCATACTCTTACCTATGATAAAGTCTCTTCGTTTTTAGTCTTACTTGATAATTCACTTCAAAATCTTTTCGTTTTAGGATTTCTCTATACATCCATAGCATTATCCCAAGATTTATACAAATTGCATTTACTTTGTAAATGAACCGCTTTTTTAATTAGTTGAAAGATCCTCAAAGCGGAGATTACTGCTTTCGTCCGCATAAGTGTAATCTATTTTCAATGACAAGAAAGGAAAGTTGATAGGCTTACCAGAGTAATTATTAACTAACTTCATTTTGGCTGGTATTTCAATTTACTGATTTGCAAATTGTTTTCTGAACAATCGAGGACAAAACTGACATCTTCATTTGGGAGCAAGATTGATAAAGGGAAAACAGGGTATATTTTTTTGACACTTATTCTATGTCATACTAAGACAGATTGTGTCTTTTCACATTTGTAATAGATGTACATATGTCACGAAAAAGAAACGTAAGAATTCAAGCTATTTGTCCGGAGAGAAAACAGAAAGCAAAATGCCGTAATGGTTTCTCATTGTCTTTCTAAGCAAAAAAATATCAACGGAAAAGAACGCACGGTTTAAAATGCCAACGAAAAGTTTTAAAACTTTTTACGAAGATAGAAGCGAAGGTACCCAAAAAATGGGATTGAAGCTTCCTAACCTTGCAGATAGTTACTTGACTGTAGTATCATAAGTACAAAAAGTGAACGTTATAACCCTTTACATGCTATTTGAGGTTTTCTAGGCCGTAACAGGATTCTAAGGAAGGGTTACTAGGCCTTGAAAAGAGATCCAATTAAGGTTTCTATTTATTTTTACTGTTGTTTGCTTATCTTACTTGTTTTAATGAGAAGGCTACATTTAAAATAGGCCATAAAAAAAGAAGGGAAGGCAGTTAGATAGGAAATTTTGGGGGTCTATTGGATGTTTTTTTAAACGGAAATGTATGTTTTTCATTTAGAAAAAAAATTAGAAAATTAGAAAAAAAAATGTAAGTTTCAAACGAGCTCTTAGTTTTATTCTTATCTTCAATTACTTTGAAGTTAAAGTTTTTGTTAATATTTTGCAGATGCTAGGAAAAAAGCATGTGCTTTTGGCGTTAGAAAATGAAAAAACGAGGTTTTTGAACTAAAAGAAAGAGTAACCTTAAAACTAAAAAGGAAAAATATTATTCTGCATATGAAAGGGTTGCCCCCTCTTGAATGCCTTGCTCTTTACGCTAAAGTTTTTAGTACTTTTAAAAAAAGCTTCTTATTCTAATTAAACTAATTATGTTTCAGGAGCCGATCCTAAGAAATCAGGACAAACAAACTTTAGCGTAAAGAGCAAGGTATTGAGGTGGGGCCAACTCCGTAATAAACAGAATAATCTCTGTTCGTTTTGAGTTTTAATGTTACTCCGTGTTTTCAGTTGAAAAAACTAGTTTTTTTCTATTAATTTCTCATTGTTTTTCAAATAATCCCCGTAAATCAGGCCCCCCTCTGCGAAAATTCCCTCCTTTCAAGAAGAACTCCTCCGTAGAAGGTTCCTCCCATGTAAATTACCCTTCCTCCGTTCCCCGTAAAATTCCCTCCGGACAGTTCAATCTTCACTGAATAATATTATATATAAGCAATGGTTATTTTTTTTTATTTAATGCCCTTTTCCCAGGGGCTAAAGGAGGTCAATTTACTTCAAAAGGCATAATTATTGAACCTTTGAACTATGTTGAACAAAATGGCTATCTCAAAAATTTTGATCCAACATCTTCGGAGAAAAGAGGCATGGGAGGGAGAATAGCTAGCTTCCAATCTTTTCGGTTGATTAAAAAGGGCACTAGAACTTCTGACTTCTGTTAAATGAGCCCCTTCCCGATCGTCTAGGATAATTAGTTCGATACGATCATCCCTTGGGAAAACATACATAAAAAAAAAAAACACGCATCCGTGATCTTTCTTTTCAACAAAAATACATAATCCCACATTTTTGTATAACTATACTTGACAGTATATAGGATATAGGATAAATACTTGAAAGTATTTAGGAAGTAAAATTATGACTGTTTCTAAGCATGAAGACATATACACCATAAATATAAGCTTAATTTTCAAAATACAAAACTAAAAATAAAGAATGATGGTACATGAACTTATGTTTGAAAAATACAAACCTTTATGTCCCGTAATGGAACTTTCTGAATTTTGATTTTTCACAACCGCGGAATTAATATCAGAGAAATAAAATTAAGCAAGAAAAAAGGAAGTAAAATTATGTCTGTTTCTTAATATTAAGACATATACGCCATGAATTTAAGCTTAATTTGCTAAATATAAAACTAAAAATAAAGAATGATGGTACATGAACTTATATTTGAAAAATACAAACCTTTGTGTCCTCCCGTATATAATAATAATAATTAATAATTTATTTATCACCCACTTCACAAAACAGAGGTTAAGTGGAGTAAAATACAAAAGAAAAACAGCAAAAGTAATACAAAAGAAACAAATTTGATCAAATACAGAAAAAAGACGGATAAGGCGATGGAAACATCCTAGCCTATAAAGCGCTTCAATAGCTAGCTTCGCAGATAATTTTTCGAAAGCACCACTAATATCTGTCGCACAATACTTTTTAACCAGTTTTGTATTCCGGTAAGAACGAGGTAGATATAAAAGAAATTTGCAGTACCGGTAATAATTTATGCGAATACGTTTTAGATCACCAGTCAACATAAGTGGCCTAATACCAGAACAGAAGAGCACAGAATGATCACAAAAATTTGAGTAAAGCCGAGTTAGCGCTCTTCTCCTATAGTGTCCACGATTTGCTACAATCTTAGAGTAACCGAGCCTCAGCTTATCACTAATATCTTTGACAGCACGGGACCGGAGAGCATTCATAGAATCGCATACTGTTATACCAAGCCAACGAAACGATTTAACACGAGGAATACTAAAACCATCGCAATATAGTGATTCTGAACAATTATTACCGTTGAAAACAAGAAACTCGCACTTATCAAACAGTTCGTGGTAACGAACTGTAGTAAGGAGCGACCCGGCTCAATAGTAACCAAAACTCTAAAAAATTGAATTTTGATATCAATAGCTACATCAAAAGAATCGTATTTTAATGCTGATTTTAAATATATAAGTTTCATCAAGTTTAGTCTTACCCATCAAAAGTTACGAGCCTGAGAAAATTTGCCTTATTTAGGAAAATAGGGGGAAACACCCCCTAAAAGTCGTAGGATCTTAACGAAAATGACACCATCAGATTCAGCGTATCAGAGAACCCTACTGTAGAAGTTTCAAGCTCTTATCTACAAAAATGTGGAATTTTCTATTTTTTGCCAGAAGACAAATCACGGGTGCGTGTTTATTTGTTTGTTTTTTTTTTTTTTTTTTCCCCAGGGGTCATCGTATCGACCAAGTGGTCCTAGAATGTTGCAAGAGGACTCATTCTAACGGAAATAAAAAGTTCTAGTGCCCTTTTTAAGTGACCAAAAAAATTGGAGGGCATCTAGGCCCCCTCCCACGCTCATTTTTTTCCCAAAGTCAACAGATCAAAATTTTGAGATAGCCATTTTGTTCAACATAGTCGAAAACCATAAAAACTATGTCTTTGGGGATGACTTACTCCCCCACAATCCCTGGGGGAGGGGCTGCAAGTTACAAACTTTGACCAGTGTTTACATATAGTAATGGTTATTGGGAAGTGTACAGACGTTTTCAGGGGGATTTTATTTTGCTTGGGGGTGGGGCTGAGGAGAGGGGGCTATGTTGGAGGATCTTTCCTTGGAGGAATCTGTCATGGGGGAAGAAAAATTCAATGAAAAGGGCGCAGGATTCTCAAGCATTACTATAAGAAAACAATGAAAAATAAACATGAAAACGTTTTTTCAAATGAGAATAGTGAAAATGAGAATGAGAAATGAATGAGAGAATGAGAATGAGAAATGAAATGAGAATGAAGAAGTAGCATTGAAACTTAAAACGAACAGAGATTATTACGCATATGAGGGGTTCTAAAAATACTTTAGCATAAAGAGTGAGGTATTTAGGAGGAGATAAATACCTTGCTCTTTATGCTAAAGTATTTTTAGTAATTTAAACTATCTATTCTACGGCCTTTCTGATTCAGGGGTCATTCTTAAAGAATTGGGACAAAACTTACGATTTAGTGTAAAGAGCGAGGTATTAACGAGGGTACAAACCCCCTCGTATACATATTAAAAATATAAGGTTATGAAAGTTTGTTACGTAAGTTAATTGTTAAGTTACGTATATTTTTTACTAATAAAAACGTTCGTTAAATATTAAAAGTTCTTGTTGCCTTTTTAAGTAACCGAAAAATTGGAGGGCAACTAGGCCTCCTTCTCCACCCCTTATTTCTCAAAATCGTCTGATCAAAACTAAGAGAAAGCCATTTAGCAAAGAAAAAAGACTTATTATACAAATTTCATTTTAATAATTTATGTGCGGAGAGCCAAAACCAAACATGCATTAATTCAAAAACGTTCAGAAATTAAATAAAAAAAAATAATTTTTTTAGCTGAAAGTAAGGAGCGACATTAAAACTTAAAACGAACAGAAATTACTCCGTATATGAAATGAGTTGTCCCCTCCGCAATCCCTCGCTCTTTACGCTAAAGTTTGACTCTTTGCCACAATTCTACTTTTTAAAAAAAATTAAAAGCTTTAGCGTAAAGAGCGAGGGATTGCGGAGGGGACAACTCATTTCATATACGGAGTAATTTCTGTTCGTTTTAAGTTTTAATGTCGCTCCTTACTTTCAGCTAAAAAAATTATTTTTTTTTATTTAAATCAATATTTAGGTACAGGCCGATATCGCGGAAAGCAGAAGTAACTGACTTCACTGAACGGGCAAGATCAGACTCAGTTTGACTATGGAACTTTCTTAATTTTAGTTATTCACAACCCTGGAATTAATATCATAGAAAAAAATTTTTAAGCAAGTAAAAGTCGGAAAATTATTATGTAAAAGAAAAAATAAGTCAAAAGGAAATAATTTATTGTTTTGCTGATTCAAAAAAATGACACATGTGAACAGCTTCACGATAGCACAATACTAAGGACCAACAGTACAATCAAAAAACATAAGGAACCCAATTGATGTAATGAGTGGTATTTGAATTAGTGAATTCATTGGTTATACCATCAATTCTTTCAAGAAATTCGTTCTTCAAAGCCATAACCTAAAATAGATTCTCCCGTGTGGACCAACCCTTGCACAATAACGCACTATGTCGGAATAGTAGCCAAAACTAGTACAGCTAACAAGATACAAAACAAAAACAAAACAGTTTAAAGTGAGAGGTTTTCCCAGCGTCTTAATTTATTTATTAAACAAAAAAAGAGTTTTTTTTTAACTGGAAGTAAGGAGCCACATTAAAACTTAAAGCGAACAGATATTATTCCATATATCAAAGGGGTTATCTCCTCCTCAACGCCCCACTCTTTACGCTAAAGTTTGACTCTTTGTCACAATTCTACTTTTTGAAACAATAAAAAACTGTAGCGTAAAGAGCGGGGCGTTGAGGAAGGGACAGCCCCTTTCATATACGGAAAAATCTCTGTTCGTTTTAAGTTTTAATGTTGCTTCTTACTTTCAGGTAAAAAAAACTTGTTTTTCTTTTAATTAAATTTCTGAACGCTTTTGAATTAATGCAGGCTTTGAATTTGGCTAGATTTGCATATTAGTTTTCCTTTTTTGAAAAATGATAGTAACCTTATAATAACATAAGTCTGATTTTTGTATCAGTTGTTTAAGAATGACTCTTGAATTACAAATACTATTTAATTAGAATAACAGCCTCTCTAAAAAGTCAAAAAAGAAACTTTAGCGTAGGAGCGAGCTACTGAGGAAAGGCAACCCATCTCATATACGTAATATTTTCTGTTAGTTTTAAGTTTTAATGTTGCTTCTGACTTTCAGTTGAAAAAACTTGTTTTTTTATTGCTGATCGTTTTTTAAATAATGTCGAAAAATTTCGCCATGGAAAGATTCTTCCCATTAACTTAAATTAACGGTATTTGCGGAACTAATTTCGTAAGGGATAGGTATAAAACGGCCAAAGAGGTCGAAACTATCTTTATGAAAATAAAAGTCAGACGTTGAGCAGATCTCAAATGACTGAAATGTATGAAAGAAAAGATGTTTTAGATATACGTAATAATTTTTTTTTCGTTTTAAGTTTTAATGTTGTTACTTACTTTAAGTTGGAAAAAATTTGTTTTTTTCATATATTGTTTGGTAACAACCACAAGACGAAGACATACAATGACATTGGTTTATTAACACATAAAAATCGTAGTTACGAAGCTGCTTCAGATAAAATTAAATGGTCCGATTGGCCGGAAAATAACACAAACAAATTGCTACTTACATCGACAATTATTTAACAAAATTCGAACTTTAGTGTCAAGAGCGAGGTATTGACGAGGGGGCAAACCTCCTCATATACATAATATGAGGGGGTTCGCCACCTCGTCAATACCTCGCCCTTTACACTAAAGTTCAAATTTTGTACCAATTCTTTAAGAATGACCCTGAATCACAAAGGCTGTTAGAATAAATAGCTCTTTTGAAATTAATAAAAATACTTTAGCTTAAATAGCGTGGTATTGACGAGGGGAAGAACCCCCTCATATAAGTGATAATTTCTCTTCGTTTTAAATTTTAATGTTACTCTTTACTTTCAGTAGAAAAAACTTGTGTTTTTTAAATTTTAATTTTTGATCGTTTTTTAAATAATGCTGGTATATCCTGTACCGCCTTTATAGATACTATCTCCCTCCATGAAAAATTCCCCCATGGAGAGATCTTCTCACATAATCCAACCCCTTCCCCTTCAACTCCCACCCTCCACCAGAAAAAAATCCCCCTGAAAACATCTGCATACTTACCAATAACCAATTGGCTACCATATGTAAACAATGGGCAAAGTTTATAATTTGCAGCGCTTCCCCGGGGACGGTGGATGATTAAATTGTCCTCAAAGACATAATCATTAGATATTTCGACTATGCTGAATAAAATGGCTATCTAAAAATTTTTATCAGTTGATTTTGGATAAAAATGAGCATGGGATGGGGCCTAGTTGCCCTCCAATTATTTTATTCACTGAAAAAGGCCACTAGAACTTTTAATTTCCGTTCGAATGAGCCTTCTCACAAAATTCTAGCACCACTGGGTCGAAACAATTGACCATTGAAAAAAAAAAAAAAAAAAAAAAAAAAAAAAACACATCCGTGATCTTTCTTCTGGCAGAAAAAAAAACAACAAAATTCCACATTTGGGCAGATAAGAGCTTGAAACCTCCAGAGCAGGGTTCTCTGATACGCTGAATCTGACGGTGTGAATTTCATTAATATTCTATGACTCATAGGGTATGTTTCCCCTTTTTTAGAAAATAAGGCAAATTATCTCAGACTATTAACTTTTGATGGGTAAAACTAAACCTGATGAAACTTATATATTTAAAATTAGCCTAAAAATTCAATTCTTTGGATGTATCTATTAGTATCAAAATTCAGTTTTTTTCGAGTTTCGGTTGCTATTGAGCCGGGTCGTTCCTTACTTACAGTTCTTTACCACGAACTATGTGATAATTAGCAAAAGTCTATTCTTCAAACTTAAGTTTCTTACCACAAATCTAATTGATAAATAGTTAAGAATAATTATTTGCTCCTGTTTCCTGAAATGCCTTCTGATTACCTTCTCTAATCCCTAAAGTTTATCTAAAGCTACAGGCACTCAATTTTCGTTTATTGAATAAATACTACTTATCTCGTACATCATTGTTTACTCATTGAGGATTGTCGTCCTTTTCAACTGAAATAGGGCTATCACTCATCAGGTCTTATCTAAATTGGTTCTCTTACAAATTTCTCCTCCCTCGTGCGTATTGCTGGAATTAAATCCGGAAATATAGAGCAAGAAGCCAAATCCTCGGCTTCCACCACATTTATGGGACAATCCTAGGGGCCGTTCCGAGGTATTGTTTGTCTGGATGACTTTCATAAAGTTAGGAATTATGGGGTAAACTAATGCTTGGGAAGCAAAGACTAGGTTCTATTCTCCTTGATTCGATGATTCGAAAGTATTTCCACTAGAATTGCTTTTTTTGCTTTCTACATAATAAAAAGATGAAAGAGATATGTAGCGAAACGGCTTCTGATGTTGAATTACCTATTCATAAACGAAAGCGAATATAAGAAAAGACACAATGAATTATTTAGGATAGCATTAGCAAATAAATAATAATAATAATAAAAAAACAAAATAATGCCGAAATCATAAAGACATAGAAGCCACCTAGAAATAATATCTGGAGGTACAATATTGAAAATATGTTGACCCACGGTTAGGTGCTTTAGTATATCTTACTTAATTCCACTGTATCTTTTCCTGTTTATTATGCAGGTAAGTAAAGTGACAAAAAGAATTATGTGCCAAAATTGACACCACTTAATATCTATAAAAAAGAGGTTGCATACAAAGAATAGTCGACCATGGTTGCAGCAATAGCTGCAACTAGGTAAAAATGGACAATGAAAGCATTAAGACACGTTTTTTAAAAAAAAAGTGTCGAGGGAGAAAAATTGCCGCATTGTGCCGATTCACGAATTGTAACTATTATTTTGGTTAATGTCCGCAGTAAAAATTAATTGTGAAAACAAAATTCTGGAAATTTTTGAGCTGGAAAAGCCCCAAAATGGCCGTAAATCGAAACGAAAAGTGTAATATTACAGACACCAAGGTCTAAAGTTTTATATGGAATGACTATAGACTCCGCCTTGAACAACAAGGAAAGTCACGTTTTTGTAGGTATTTTAAAGGTGTATATATACATTCTTTTACAAATTAAATAAAAAAGAACTAGTTATTTTAATTGAAAGTAAGGAGCGACATTAAAATTTAAAACGAAAAGAAATCACTCCGTGTATGAAAGGGGCTGTTCCCTTCTCAACGCCCCGCTCTTTACGCTAAAGTTTGACCCTTACTTTCAATCCTACTTTATTAAACAGCAAAAAAATTTTAGCGTAAAGAGCGGGGCGTTGAGAAGAAAACAGACCCTTTCATACACGGAGTAATTTCTGTTCGTTTTCAGTTTTATGTCGCTACTTACTTTCAGTTAAAAAAAATAGTTTTTTTATTTAATTTCTGAACGTTTTTGAATTAATGCATGTTTGATTTTGGCTCTCCGCACATAAATTATTAAAATGAAATTTACATATTAATTCTTTTTTTTTGGGGTAAATGGCTTTCTCTTAGTTTTGATCAGACTATTCTGAGAAAAAAGGGGCGCAGGAAGAGGCCTAGTGGCCCTCCAATTTTTTGTTTACTTGAGAAGGCAACTAGAACTTTTAATTTTTAACAAACGTTTTTATTAGTAAAAAATATACATAACTTAAGAATTAACTTACGTAATGAACTTTTATATTCTTATATTTTTGTTATGTATATGAGGGGGGTTTGTCCCCTCGCCAATACCTCAGTCTTTACACTATCGCTTAAATTTTATCCCAGCTCTTTAAGAATGACCCCTAGATCAGAAAGGCCGTAAAATAAATAGTTGAAATTACTAAAAATACTTTAGCGTAAAGAGCGAGGTATTTAGGAGGAGATTAACCCCTCATATGCGTAATAATCTCTGGTCGTTTTAAGTTTTAATGCTGCTCCTTACTTTCAGTTGAAAAAACTTTTTCATTTTTATTTTTTTCATTGTTTTTTTTTTAAATAATTCTAGAAAATCTTGCACCCCCTTCATTGAATTTCTCTTCCCCCATGACATATTCCTCTAAGGAAAGATCCTCTCACATAGCCCCCTCCCCTCAACCCCCCAAACCAAAATAATCCCCCTAAAAAATGTCTGTACTCTTCCCAATAACCATTACTGTATGTAAACACTGGTCAAAGTTTGTAACTTGAAGCCCCTCCTCCGGGAACTGTGGGAGAGTAAGTCATCCCAAAGACATAGTTCTTGCGGTTTTCGATTATGTTGAACAAAATGGCTATCTCAAAATTTTGATCCATTGACTTTGGGGAAAAAATTAGCGTGGGAGGGGGCCTAGGTGCCCTCCAATGTTTTGGTCACTTAAAAAGGGCACTAGAACTTTTCATTTCCGTTAGAGTGATCCCTCTTGCGACATTATAGAACCACTCGGTCGATACGATGACCCCTGGGAAAAAAACAAACAAAAAAACAAATAAACACGCAGGGTTGTCTGATACTCTGAATGGGATGCTGTGATTTTCGTTAAGATTCTATCACTTTTAGGAGGTGTTTCCCCCTATTTTCCAAAATAAGGCAAATTTTCTCAGGCTCGTAACTTTTGATGACAAATCCTGACAGATAGACAGGCGAAATCTGTTGCAAGGCAAAGGATACTTATTGAATCTAATTGGTAACTTCTCTTTCATTGATTTCAAGTTGGTTTTTGTTGTTTGTTTCAGTATCTTTTTTCCTCTTGTGCAGTTCATTTAAAAAGGTTAGATTTTGCTGTTGTTTCTTTTTCGTTTCTTTTTTTCCTCTTTCTTTTTTTTGAGCACTGCGGACGACTTGGCGGATATCCTTGTCGAAATATTTGCTTGTTTTTCATATTTTGCTACTGGCTGATAAAATCCTCGTTTTTCACCTATTTGTTTTTTCTCTTTTCATTTATTATTTCCTTTCTTTGTTTTCAGACGTCATGTATAGCCAGTATGGTCTCAGAACGTATTTCTCAGAACGTATTTCATACGTCATGTATAGCCAGTATGGTCTCAGAACATATTTAATGACCTTCAGTTTTCTAAAATGTACATGTACTTCATATAAAGCAATACTTCCAAAATAATTAAATTTGTATCTGTAACTCCTCAAAGATACCGATGATTGTATACCCTTTGAACTTTTTATGTGATGAAATGAAAAAAAAAACATAATTTTTAGCTAAAAGTAATGAGGAACATTTTAACTTAAAACAAAAAAAAATACAATAAAAAGAGAATTAGAAAAAAAGAGAGAAAAGTTTTTGTACTGAAAGTAAGATGAAAGATGAAAAAATAAAACGAACAAAATTTTTCTGTATATTAAGAGAGCTTCCCCCTCCTAATTCTACATTAGATACACTAAATTTTCTAGAATTTTAAAAATCTTCTCATTTCAATAAAATGGCCCTTGTGTTTCAGGAGTCGTTCGTAAAGATTTGGGACACAAATTCAAACTTTTGTGTAAAGAGCGGGTGATTTTGGAGGGGGCAGCCCTCTTCATATACTGAATAATTACGGTTCCTTTTCGGTCTCAATGTTGCTCCTTAGCTCCAGTTGAAAAGCCTGTTTTTTTTTTCTGATCGTTTTTCGAATAATGCCAGGAAACCTGCCTCTTCCTCCCTGGGAAAATATCTCCCGACAGAAAATTAATCCAGAGAAAAACTTTATTATAGAAAATTCCCCCGCATAAATCCCCCCAGAAACCTCCCCAGCAATTCTCTCCTTGATGAAAATTCTCCTGAAAATTTTTCCCATGAAAAATTCTCCAGAAAATTTCTTTCCCGAAGGATGTTTGCGCTGGAAATTTTCTCCAGGACATTCTCCCCATTTGTAAAATTGACACAGTTGCAGACATAGTTTTATCTTAAGTACTACATTTTATCTTTGTGTTAGATGTTATTATTGATTTTAATCTCTGTTCGTTTTCGATTTCGTTTGCTCAGTGATAACAGTTTCTGTTTGTTTTAAGTTTGAATTATTATACGACTTGATTTCTACATGATCTTTGGTGTTAATGTGGATCTTTTTTATTTTCCTTGAAAAACTCTTGTCTGGAAAAGTTTTTTTTAAATTAATTTTAGTAGAGGCAAAACTCCGCTGATCGGTTTCCTAGGACTCCCAACATATAGCTATTACCCACGTTACATATGAACAATGAAACATCACCATTTGATTTCATTATTTATTTATTTTCTTAGTCATGGTCACATTATTTGAAAAAAAGGTTCTATTTGTATTTGCAATAAGCCAGGAAATTGAATAAAATTTTTTCAGTCTTTTTTGTAGATTGAAAGTTTTTTTTTGTTATAATAGTTTTGCGAGTCGCTGGCTTTTTGTAACTGTAAACATAAAAGGGACTTTTCTAGTCATGATATACACCAATCCGTTTACAAGAACTTGTCTACAATTCAGAGAATAATAAGCAAAAACTTATTGAAAGCTGAATAGAATCAGATATTTGTCAAACAAGTTCGTGGCAACAAACTATAAGTAATGAACGACGCGGCTCAATAGTAACCAAAGCTCTGAGAAACAGAGTCTTGGTAACAATATTTACATTTAAAGAATTAATATTTATGAAGTTTAATGTTGCCCGTCAAAAGTTAGGAGCCTGGGAAAATTTGCCTAATTTTTACAAAACGGAAGAAACACCCCCAAAGCATCAAGTGATCTTAACGGAAATCCAGCATATTAGAGAACTTTACTGAAGAGATTTCAAGCTCCTACATACAAAATGTGAAATTTTTTATTTTTTGCCATTTTTTGTACGTTTTCTCAGGGTTAATTTTATCGAACTAAAGATCCTAGAATATTAGACGAGGGCTGATTTGATCGGAAAATTAAAAGTTTTAGTGTCCATTTTAAGGGACCAAAAAGAATGGCTCCCACGCTAGCCCCTCTTACGTCCCTTTTGTTCATTTTGTTCAGTATAATTTGAAAGGTTCAAGGGCCATTCCCTTGGGGACAACATGAAGCCCACAGCTACTGGAGAAAGGGCTGTAAGTTATAAAATCTACCCATTGTTTTTTTTCAGCAAGGATGACATTTTCTGGAAGAAATTGTCTGGTAGGGAGGGGGGGTATTTTACATGGAAGGAACTTTCGACGGAGGAGTTACCTGTGAGTTGAGGGAACTTTGCCTGACTTGCCGGCACTATTTGAAAAGCGATCGGAAATCAAACTTAAAAAACAGTTTTTTTTTCAACTGGAAGTTAGGAGAAACATTAAAAGTCAGAACAAACAGAAATTATTTCGCATGTATATATATAGAAGAAAAAATTTTAAAAAACATTTGAAATATCAGAGGATTTTTAACGGTTATTCGAGATACATCTATTTGCTAAATGTAAAACAACCCATTAGATATTATAAGTATGGGAAAAACTGTATATTTTAAGAAAAAGACTGCGTTTTGCAATGAAAATAGCTTCGTCATATTCAGTGTACACAAGAACCCCATTATGGAGGTTTTAAGTTTGAACTGCAAAATTTTACATTTTATCAGGGGAAATTAATAATGTAACCAATAGTCCGACGTTTATCCATGTCTTCAGATTTGAAAGTCCGCATCTGAAAGAAGCTGGGGTAAGAACTGAAACTTGTAACTTATACACACACCATACCAAGAATTTTAAACCGATTGGAAACCTAAAAATTTTCAGTTGACCATCCGAAACTCCTATGCTTACTAGTTTGTGTGTTTGTTTTCCCCAGGGATGATTAACTCAAAATAGTGGTTGTAGAAGATTAGAACACGGCTCATTTGAATGAAAATTCAAAGTTTTAATGCCTATTGGGTGTAACAAAAGAAGCCATGCTGCAGGAAAGTCAATCTTAGCTTTTAGGTTTTATAGAATTGAAAAGACACACGGATAGCCTACAGGTTCCAGATTTTACTGCAACAAAGTTTCGATTCCTGCTATTTTGTGCCGCAAAACAGAAACTTTGGCCCAAAAAGGGCTAAAATTCTGTTGAGTGACTCTTATGAGATATTCAGTAAGCTTAGAACTGATGACAAACTATAAAAATATTCTAACAATTTCAAAGATCACACTGTCATACGATATTGCATTAGGCAAGTGCGCAGAAATTTTCTTTATCGGGGAGGGGACCAATGACAAAAAAACAAACAAATTCTATATGATGAATCGAATAATAAATTCCCAAGCATTCAAGAATTCAAAATTTCACAGATATTCCTCCCCTGCGCAAATCCTCCCCTCCCTTCCCTCCGCAAGTCCCGGTGCTGCATGAATCAATAAAGGGCAGTACTAATATATAACATATCATATATAAGCAGTACTCTTATATATAAGCAGTACTAATTATTAACAATTACACAGTAGCACAGTCACCTATTGGTGGAGGATGGAAGGTCAGTGGGTCCTTTCTGTGGGAAGGAGGCCCAAACCCTGAAAAGCTAGTTTTTACTGTAAAAATTTCATCTTTTGTGAGGGATTCTTGCAATTAGTGTTGAGAGGAAATTCAACCTCTAGTAGCCCATTCTTTGAAGCCATATATTGGGACCGCTCCTTTAATATGAAAGCTATAGCGATAATTGCTACCTTATCACTGTGAAGACATTTTTAATATGGAGCATCACACATGTTTACACGTTACTAATGTAAAACTCTTCAAGATGAGTATTGAGTACTTTGATGATTGCTGGACATTGTAGGCTGGTGTATGTGTATATTAATATTCTTATGAGGTTCATTTATTGATTTTTTTTGCAAGGCCCCAGTGATTGCTTTTGATAATAAATGTTATGCTCTATGATTGCCTTCACAAAGTCAGATAAGGGGAGGGGGGTTATTTTTCAGGAGTAGTTTTTTGCTAATTAATGATTCCTAAGAACATAAAATTGGTTTCCTGTAAAATTATTTTGGCGTTTTCGGCCTTTTTAAAAAATATTAAGAGGGCATCCTTTTTGGGGCCTATTTTGATTTTCAAGGCATTTTCTTTTTGCAGAAAAAATAAAACGTAGCGTGCAGCCAGAAATGATCGAGGCGGGAGCTTCCTTCATGTTTGTTACACTCAATATAATATAAGAAACAAACAAAAATTAAAAATAATTAAAATGAATGTAAAGACCGGCATTAAAACTCAAAACGAAAAGAAATTATTCCATATATGAGGAGGGCTGCCCCCTTAACCTTCCATCCTTTGTGCTAAAGTTGTTTATTTTTAACCATCTTTGAATCACAAGAGAATTTTCTAATAGAATAGTAATTATGGAGGGTCGTCAATCTACGAATATGTAAGGGAGAGGGGCACAATGTATTTAAAAAAAATTAGTTTTTTCTCAATGAAGATGCCAAAAAAGTTTTTTCTAATGAAACAACTAAAAAAAACGATTTTTCAAAATTTAGTATGGACAAAAAAAAGCTAGAGGGAAGCAAAGCGTTCCTCCTTCAATTGATGCTCTTGGTAATTTGACAGAAGTTTTGCTTTCAAAATAGCTCAGTATTGGAAGAATTTATTTATTTGAATTTGCTGTCAAAAATAGAACTTTTGTTTTGAATAGACACTGGTGAATAAAACACAAAAATCATCAACAAAACTATATTCTTTTTGCCTTAACTGCTTTCAGTTAAGAACTAGCTAGCTTTAGCGCAGAGAGCGGAATACTAAGCTAATGGTAGCTCTCCTTATACATAAAATAGGTTCTTTTCGTATTGATTTTTAACAAAACCCTCTACTTTCATTTGAAAAACTTGTTTTTAGTGCTCGTAGATCTCTACCTCCCGTTTAACTCGGCCCCATTCAATTCAACCCATATAACTCAACCATCGTGTGACTCAACCCCCGTTCAACTCAACTCCCTTGCAACTAAACTCCCGTTTGAACTAAAAACCCATTAAATTTAACCAATGTTTAGCTCAGTATTCATTTAAATTGGACTATGAATAAGTTTGAACTATTGCTGATTAGAAGCTGAAAATTTACTTCTTGCTTCGCTTGAGTTCCCAAGTTATATAAATGAAAACTAAAATGAACAGAAATTGCAACAAATAACCAAGATAAAGTCAAAACAACCAGATAATATCTCAAGGAGGATTAAGGCTAACACCCCCATGTACAAATAGTCTGTGCTTTATTGAAAACAGTCTTATTTCGGAGCCATGTGTTTTTCTTTCTCATAACATCGAAAAAATACAAAAAAAAACACCCTAATAGTATTATCCCCTAAACCTACTGCAACGGCCCTATCCCAATGTACTATTAGAGTTTCTAACCCCCGGTATCCCCTCAATTGGTACTGCAACAGCCATAGAGGATATACCTGGAACCAATTGGAGTTACCAATCCCTTGTATCTGTTCTTTGAGATAATAGTGTTCTTGGAAACATTGCATTTTGATTTTTATAGCCCTTGGTATTGTCTGTCGGTCTGTCTGTCGGTCCCGGTTTTGCTACTTTCGGCACTTCCAGGTAAGCTAGGACGATGAAATTTGGCAGGCGCATCAGGGACGGGACCAGCTTAAATTAGAAATAGTCTTTTTCCCGATTTGACCGTCTGGGGGGGGATTGTGGGGCCGGTTAATTCGGAAAAAATAGAAAAATTGAAGTATTTTTAACTTACGAACTGTTGATCAGATCCTAATGAAATTTGATGTTTGGAAGGATATCATGTCTCAGAGCTGTTATTTTAAATCCCGACCGGATCTGGTGACATTAGGGGGGATAAGGGAGGGGGAAACCTAAAATCTTGGAAAACACTTAGAGTGGAGGGATCGGGATGAAACTTGGTGGGAAAAATAAGCACAAGTCCTAGATAACAAGATAACAAGTCCGGTTATTGACATAACCGGAATGGATCCGCTCTCTTTGGGGTGGTTGGGGGGGGGGTTATTCTGAAAAATTAAAAAATGAGGTATTTTTAACTTACGAACGGGTGATCGGATCGCAATGAAATTTGATATTTTGAAGGATATGGTGTCTTGGAGCTCTTATTTTAAATCCCGACCTGATGTGGTGACATTGGGGGGGGGGAGTTGGGAGGGTGAAACCTAAAACTTAGAGTGGAGGGATCGGGATGAAACTTGGTGGGAATATTAAGCACAAGTCCTAGATACAAGATTGACATAACCAGAACGGATCCGCTTTCTTTGGGGTAGTTGGGGGGGGGGGGGTAATTCTGAAAAGTAAAGAAAAAATGAGGTATTTTTAACTTACGAACGGGTGATCGGATCTCAATGAAATTTGATATTTAGAAGGATATCGTGTCTCAGAGCTCTTATTTTAAACCCAACCGGATATGGTGAGATTGGGGGGGGAGTTGTGAGAGGGAAACCTAAAACTTTGAAAACACTTAGAGTGGAGGGATCGGGATGAAACTTGGTGGGAAAAATAAGCACAAGTCCTACATACATGATTGACATAACCGGAACGCATCCACTCTCTTTGGGGTAGTTGGGGGAGGGCTTAATTCTGAAAAATTAGAAAAAAGAGGTATTTTTAACTTATGAACGGGTGATCGGATCTCAATGACATTTGATATTTAGAAGGATATCGTGTCTCAAAGCTCTTATTTTAAATCCTGACCAGATCTGGTGACACTGGTGGAAGTTTGGGGTGGGGAACCTAAAATCATGGAAAACACTTGGATTGGAGGGATCGGGATGAATCTTGGTGGGAAAAATAAGAGCAGAAGTCTTACACACGTGATTTACATAATTGGAACGGATCCGCTTTATTAGGGGGGGGGCTAATTCTGAAAAATAAGAAAAAATTAAGTATTTTTAACTTACGAAGGAGTGATCGGATCTTCATGAAACTTCATATTTAGAAGGACCTCGTAACTCAGATCTCTTATTTTAAATATCAACCGGATCAAGCGTAATTGGGTGGGGGCAGTTGGGGGGGACCGGAAATCTTAGAAAATACTTAAAGCGGTGAGATCAGGATAAAACTGGATGGGAAGAATAGAAACCTGTCTAAGATACGTGACTGACATAACCGGACCGGATCTTCTCTCTTTGGTGGAATTGGGGGGGGGGTATTCTGAAAATTGAGGTATTTGTAACTTACGAAAGGGTGACCAGATCTTAATGAAATTTGACATTTAGAAGGATCTTGTGCTTTAAAGTTCTAATTTTAAATTCCTACCAGATCCTGTGACATTGGGAGGAGTTGGAGGGGGAAACCGGAATTCTTGGAAAACAAGGAAATTGGGGTATTTTTATCTTACGAATAGATGATCGGATCTTAATGAAATTTGATTTTTAGAAGGAATTCATGTCTCAGAGCTCTTATTTCAAATCCCAACCAGATCTTTTGACATTGAGGGGAGCTGGAGGGGGAAATCTTTGAAAAACACTTGGAGTGGAGGAATCGGGATGAAGCTTGGTGGATAGAATAAACAAATGTCCTAGATACGTGATTGACAGAATCGTACTGGATTCGCTCTCTTTGGGGGAGTTGGGGGGAGGGGTTCAGTGATTTGGCGAGTTTAGTGCTTCTGGACGTGCTAGGACGATTAACATTGGTAGGCGTGTCAGGGAGCTGAACAATTTGACTTGATAAAGTCGTTTTCCCAGATTCGACCATCTGGGGCTAAATGGAGAGGAAAAGTTAGAAAAAATTAGGTATTCATAAATTACGAGTGGGTGATCGGATCTTAATGAATTTTGATATTTAGAAGGACATCGTGACTCAGAGCTCTTATTTTAAGTCCTGACCGGCATTAAGCCTCTTATTTTCCTTTTTAATTCAATCTATTGATTCATAGCATTTTGTTAGAGCTCATACCATATGATCTCTTGGCTCTTGGCTCTTCTCGCCTCGTCACAAGTGCCATATGAGCTCTTAGCTCTTGTTAAAGAATAGTGTTGCTATATGGCGACAGCCTCGTGTTGTAAATACCTGATCTGAGTTTCTGGTGAAAATGCATTTGTTTGCCTCTAAGCAGTTTTTCGATTGGATATATGAAACTTTTTTTCTTGGGTAGGAGATGAACGTGCAACCCAAGATTTCCTATGGTAAAAAAACGACGTGATAGTGATCCACTGATCCAAAAAGTCATTATTATTATTATGTTCTTAGAAAAACAATCTAGCCAAATGTCATCAGTGCAATGTTCCTGGGCACAAGCCACCTGGTGTTAAGCATGTATCCTGCCAAATTAATATGCAATAGCTGTGCCTTGAGATAAATGTTTCCAGGAATTTCTTGGCATCATTCCGGCAACTCTTTGTTTCCGAAAATTTTTCTATCGTATCTCTGTTTCAAGTGAATATGCGTATCTCTGTTTCAAGTGAATATGCACTTGTTTACCAAGAATGAAAACTGGTACAGTATTACTTGAAGTGAATTCGAAGTGAAAATATGTCAAGCTAAAGATATTTCAATGTGAATTCTAATATACAAGGGGTTGATAATCTATGTATTTTTTAACGTATGCTTAGTGGATGCGGACTATTTCTTATAAAATTTTGTTTAGTACCAAGTACACTGATTCTTTTGATTGTCAATGATACTTTTTTCGGAATTTTTTTGAACGTACATATATTTTTTTGAAGATAGTAATTTTTTTTGGGGATATAGAAATTCTTTTGGGGGACATAGAATTTTGTTATTATTTTAATTAAAATTTTTTGGAGGGTATAAAATTTTTATTTTCGGACTTTTTGAACTTATTTTATTGGACTTAAAATTGTTCTTTTTAATTTAGAATATTATTCTCACAGGCAGAAATAGAGCCTTAAAAACTCACAAACAGACACACTGAAACAGACATACCAGTGCACAGACACACAGAAACACACGAACACAGACATACAGATAAAAAGACTCACGTACAGATGGACAAATAGACAAACAGACAGAATCCAGTTACGTTCTTTGCGCAGTGGTTACCAATGGGATATACCAGATCGTAATAAGTGTATACAAACTAAAAAGTATGTTATATCATAGACTTGTTACTAGAAGCAATCACACTGATAGTTTCAAAATAAGCTGTGATGGATAAAATACTGATATAGAGAAATACCTATTTACTACATATTAGCATTCGTAAAGGCCGTTATACTCAAATAATAAGTTTCAGACACGACGCTACCCCGAAAAAGAGCCAAAATTTAAATTCCTAAGAAAAAAATTGTTCTGAAATGACATTATAAAAGTATTACATGGTGTTGGGATCTCTATGAAGTAAAAAAAGCAATGTTGGGGGAGGGTGTAAAAAGATGTTTACTCCGAGCATAAAGTTGAAAATCAATTGGGTGATGAAAAAGATGCTATATGTATCTTTTGAGTCTCAAAAAGGCATTATATTTGCTTGGAAAAAACAATTCGGTTATATTATAATGTGTTTTAGTTCTAGATACGCCATCAATAACTTCCAAGACGATTGAAGTATATAATACAGAATTTATTGGCTTGAAATCAGCATCTTGTGGAGTTATGTTTGAAAGTTCACTTTAGTTATTGACTGAGGAAAATGAAGATACTGATTGTTATCATAGGAGAGTGAACGAGAATATGTTTGATTACGATAAAAGTTTGTGGTATAATACATTAAGATACTTGAACCGACTGAGATTTTATAATCAATTGATTCCAAAATATACTAACATTCGTAAAGAAATGAGTACTGTTCAGAAACAAATAAGTGAAATATGCAAATTTTGTGGAGTTAAAGCGCTGTATGTAAATTGTATTATCCCTTCAGATAAACTTTTGATCCAAAACTGTAATCCCATAATTCCACTTTTCAATTTAGAAGATTTAAAAGTCCCAAATTTGAAGGAACTTATCAATGTCCTGCAAATGAGGTTAAGATTTTTCCATAGTGGATACCGAGGGGCATACCTGATTGTGATATGTCAATCCGAAACAGTGAAAAGTATGGCGTATCATATGACCGCTTTTCTGGATGTTTAATAATCAAGTTTAAGCAATAAACATCTTTAAGCTTAACCTGTCTTTGTTTTTGGATTTGTTACCAGAAGCGATTGCACCACTAGTTTCAAACTAAGCTATAATGGATGAAAAATTTGAAATAGAAACATCTTTTTACCGAGATTGTATCACCTGTAAAGATTATCACGGTTTCACTAATTCTTATAAGTCTAATGGAACCAACTTAAAACATTTTGACATTCGAATAGATAAGGTGGATCTGGAAGAGACGAGAAGAAAAATATTGAATGAAATGAAATCAAGTAGAATGGAGAAAAAATCAGTTTCAGACTGGTCAAGTTAGCGGAAGAAAGTTTGCCCTTACCGCCCCTTGAAAGCTCGAAAGCCTAATGATGGTCTTGGAAAGGAAAGTACAGTATACTAAAAAGGGATCACGAAGAGAAAAATAAAGGTTCAAGAAAAACAGGGCCCTCTTACTAAATTTTCACATAAGTTGGAAAATGACAAAGAAGATTCGTATAAAAGAAATATGGCATGCAGGAATTCACCATCATTCTGGTAGAACTCTTATTTATCAATTTATGCCAAATCTCGTTATTGATGGCACTCATAAGAATGTCTTAATGTTTATGTTTGTAATAAATATTTTTTTCATATTAATTTGTTCTCAGATTTTATTGAGAGTCAGATTAAGGAGTAAAATTAATTGTAACTGACTTTTTTTTAATAGTCAGAGATGTGTGAACAGGATTTTTTCATGAGAAATCTATTAAAAGCTGGTAAGTTCTGAGAGTTTTAGTTACTGACTGCAAATAAAAAAATTCAGTAAAAGGACTTTTGAATACAACAAACTCATCTACTCTGTAAATTCCGAGTAATTTACAGGGTTGACCGAGTTTATATTGTATTACAATTGTTGACCAAGCATAAAAAATTAAATAAAAGCTGTTTTTCATACAATAAACTCAATTAGTGCGTAAATCCCAAGTGTCTTAGTTGCCAATTGAGTATCAAAATTTGACAAAATGCACTTTTGAATTTTTTGAATTTTTGACAGTAGACTCAGGTAGCTGATAAATTCCAAGTGTTTTATTTGCTGGCTGATTACTCAAAAAATTACTAACAGAACTTTTGACTATAATAAACTCAGCTAGCTGGTAAATTCCGAATGCTTTAGCTATCGACTGCGTTTAAATTATTTAATAAAGGCACTTTTGAGTAAAAGGAACTCAGCTACTTGGTGAATTCCAAGTCTTTTAATCGTTGACTGAGTATAAAAAAATTTTACTACAAATATCTCAGGTAGCGTTTAAATTCTGAGTTTTAGTTACCAACTGGGCATCAAAAAATTTAACAAGAGCACTTTTGAATACAGCAAACTCATCCGGTTGGTAAATTCTGAGAACTATGCTTGCTGACTGAATATAAAAAAATCTAATAAATGTACAATCATTTGATTGATCGGTTAAGATCCCAAGAACAATGAAAATACAAAAAGCATTACCTTTGGATTCTGCTAAGAAATATAAACCCTTCCACATTTTAATGATAAAGAAAAATATTATTATCTGATTATATCATGTAAATTTCGGTACCCCCAGAAAATACATCGTTTGATCACTCTACTGCTGCCATCTATTCATTTACAATCATAGATAGCTATATATTTTTACTCCCCTAGTGCTGCCATTTATACCACTATAGCTATAGATGCCAGAACAACTGAGTTTTGCCTAAGTTACATTATGTTACCTGATTTTCAGCTAGGTTCGTTTGGGTTCAGTAAGCATGCCCGCACGCTTACTTAAGACACCCTGAATTTACCTACTAGCTGAGTTTGTTGTATTGAAAAGTGCTTTAATTTAATATTTTAAAGCTCGGCTACCAATCAAAGGACTCAGAATTTACCAAGTAACTGAGATTGTTGTATTCAAAAGTGCCTTTATTAATTTTTTTATACGCAGTCGGTGACGAAAAACAACATTCGGAATTTACCCACTGGTTGAATTTGTTGTATTCAAAAGTACTTTTATTACATTTTCTATGAAAAAAATCCTGTTCATACAGCTTTGACCATTCCATAAAAGAACTGTTTTATTTTTTTTTACTCTTTAATCCACCTCTAATGAAAATCTAAGACCAATTTAATATGGAAAAAAATTAATCGCAAATATAAAAGCAAAAACATTCTTCTAAATTTCATCAGTAACGAGATTTTGCATAAATTGATAAATCGGAGTTCTCAAGGAATCTGAAGAGTTCCTGTAGGGGGACCCTGTTTTTCTTGATCTCTTATCTTTCTCATCGTGATCCCTTTCTAGTATACTGTACCGTCTTTTCCAAGACCATCGTTGTGCTTTTAGCTTTCATGGGGTGGCAAGGGCCCCCTTTCTTCCGCTAGTTTCTTAGTTTACCAATCTAAAACCAAGTTTTTCTCTATTCTACTTGATTTCATTTCATTCGATATTTGTCTCCTCATCTCTTCCACATTCACCTCATCTAACTCGAATTTCCACATCTTTCAAATTAGTTGCGTTAGACTCATAAGAATTGGTAAGATCATGATAACAACGTTTACAGATGAAATAATCGCAGTAGAAAGATATTTCTGTTTCAATATTTTTATCCATCATAGCTTAGTTTGAAACTAGCAGTAAGAACTGGTGAAATCATGATAACAACCTTTACAAATGAAATAATCGCAGTAGAAAGATATTTCTATTTAAATATTTTTGTCCATCGTAGCTTAGTTTGAAAATAGCAGTGCGATTGCTTCTGGTAACAGGTCTAAAGATAAAAACAGGTTAAGCTTAAAGATGTTTATTGCTTAAAGTTCACTATTGAACATCCATGAAACAGGGGTCCAATGATATACCATACTTTTTACTGTGTCGAATGCACATATTACGATCAAGTATATCCCTTGGTATCCACTAGGCGAAGAACTTAACCTCATCTTCAGGACATTGATAAGCTCCTTCAAATTTGGGGTATTTTAACTCTTCTAAATTGAAAAGTGGAATTCTGGAGTTACAGTATTAGATCAAAAGTTCATCTGTAGGCCCACTTTCCTTTAATACAGAGCATTAACTCTGAAAAATTGCACATTTCTCTGACTTCTTCCTAAACAATGCTCAGTTATTTAACAATTTTATCATATGGTATAATTTAACGGTCATCAAGTCCCAGTCAGCTCAAATGCCGTAATGTAAAACTCCACAACCTTTGTCATAGTCAAACTAATTTTACTTCACTTTCTGGTGATAACAGTGCACTTCTTCATGTTTCTCTTTCAATTACAAAAGTCCAGATTCAAATATAATTCCACAATATGATGATTTCAAGCCAGTAAGTTCAGTGACATATGATCCAATCATCTTGGAATTATTGATGAAGTATCTAAAACAAAAATAGAACATAACAACAGAATTGATTATTACAAGTATACATAATGTGTTTTGAGACTTAAAAGAAAACAATTAACATCTTTTCACTCCCAAATTACTATTCGACTTTATTCTTAGAGTACTAATCTTTCCCTTCCCCCCCCAACATTCATTTTTGATTTCATGCTGATCCCAACACCCTACAATACTTTCGTAGCATCATTTCAGACTAAAGTTTTATTCTTGGGACTTTCGGAATTGGGACTTTTGTCCTTTTTGCGGATTGTGTTATCCAAAGCTTATTATTTGAGAATAACGGCCCTTACAGATACTACAATGTAGTAAACAGACTTTTCTCTATTTCAATATTTTCATTCATCATATTTTTGTTTTAAACTATTAGTGTGATTACTTCTGATAACAAGTCTAGAAATAAAGACGGGTTATGCTTAGAGACGTTTATTGCTTAAAGTTCAGTACTACATATTCTCAAACGGGTTTCAACGATATGGCATACTTTTTAGTGTGTAGTATGCACTTATCACGATCAGGTATGTTCCCTTGGTAGCCACTGTGCTAAGAACCTAACCCAATTCTTTTTGTTTTTCTTTTTGTCTGTCTGTCTACGTGTCTTTTGTCTTTTTGTCTGTCTGTCTGTGTGCCTTTTTGTCAATCTGTCTCTGTGCCTTTATGTCTGTTTTTTGTGTCTTTTTGGGTGTCTTTAAGCCTATGAGTCTCTATATCTTTGTAAAAAATTCTAAGTTCAAAAAAATTCTACATTCAAGGAAAATTTCCAAAATGTCCAAAAATAAATTTGAAAATTACGTTTAATTGATTAAAAGTTTGTAAGTCCTCCCCAAAGTTATGTCCCCAAATCTTTTTCCAAGTTCTCACAAAATATTTCTAAGCTAAAACAATTCGAAGTTAAAAAATTTGGGGAGCGGGGACTGAGGCACCTGGAGGAGATATGGAATCCTTAAGGGAAATATGGGGCCCTGGAGAGAACATGGGGACTCTAACTCATACACAAACCTGGCAATGAAAAACCAGTTTGCTTGTTGCCAATACATTACAGAAAGGATACCTTGTCGGCTTTAGTCATTATAATTTTTCGGGCCAAAACAAGTATCATTGACCAATCAAAAAAATAAGTGTGCTCGCTACTAAAAAAAATTGTATAGAAAACAGTCCCAATCTATTCAGCATATGTTAAGAAATATATAGATTATGAACCCCTTGTATTTTAAAATCTATGTCAAAATTTATCTATGTCAAATCTATGTCAAAATCTTCTCATTTCAAACCCCATTTAAGTAATGCTAATAATTTGGACCAGTTTTCATTCTTGACAAACAAATGCATTTTCATTGGAAACTGAGATACAATGAAGAAATTCTTGAAAACAAAGAGTTGTTAGAAAGATCCCAAGTAATTCCCGGAAACATTTATCTCAAGGCACAGCAATTGGACATAAATTTGGCTCGATGCAGTAATACTTAACACCAGGTGCTTGCACCCAGAAATATTGCACTGATATCATTTTGTTAGAATGTATTTGTAAGAAGGTAATAATAATGACTTGTTAGCTCATTTCACTAAAGTGCCGTTCTTTTGCCAAAGTCAATCTTGGGTCTCAAGTTCGATTCCTACACCGGGCAATAATTTTATAAATTTAATTGAAAAAGTTTTTAGAGGCAAACAAATGCTTTTTCACAGGAAACTCAGATACGGTATATAAGAAATGAGGCTGTAGCCGTATAGTAACACTATTCTTCACACTCGGTAATAAGAAAGTAATGCTTATAAGAAAACTGTTATCTCAAAGAACAGACCCGAGGAATTGGTAAATTGGTTCCAGGTGTACCCCATGTGGCTGTAGCTGCACTAATTGAGGAGATATAAGGGGTTAGCAACTCCAATAGTACATCGACTGCTACCGTTGCAGTAGGTAGAAAGAGGATACAACTCATAACTAATATTATTGAAAAGAGCAAATGAATGTGGATCAACAGTTTAATATATACTGACATTCATTCCTGAAAGTCTTCATAATATTAGATTTATTGAAGCTATAAAACAGACAACGTGTAAAATGTATTTTGTTGTCATTAAAGTGCAAATTAAGCCCTTGTTTTTAGAAAGCATTGGGGGCGTTAGCTTTACTCCTCTTTGTGTTAGTTTCTAATTTTCTGTTTTGAATCTGTTGTTTATTGTAATTACTGTTTATTTTAGGCTCATTTATTTATTGATACCGAAATGGTAGTCTTTTGAGTGAAAAATTATTTGACTTTATTTCCGTTACAAGCAAGAGCAGCACTGCAATTACCAAAATCCTATAACTTAAAAAATGCTGCTTGGTGCAGACGACAAAGATGTTATAAAAAGACAAGATAAATTTGCTTAGAGTGTTAGAATTGCTTTCTGTTTGACAAGAGGCAACAATTGCTTTAGCAATTGACACAGAGTAAAGTTCTATTAGACAATTTTTTAACGGATGATTTTTTCTTTTCATAGTATCAACTCGATAAAAACCAACTTTCTACGCCTGTGACTCTCCTGTGGGACGGACTTTTTGGAATTCTTTATAGTGTTAATAATAATTCTGAAAAATTCATTATAAAGAAATCGCAAAATCGGAAGTGTTTCTATGTTTAGTTCCCATGAAGATATATATATATATATATATATATATATATATATATATATATATATATATATATATATATATATATATATATATATATATATATATATATATATATATATATATACATGTTTTCCTGTCTTATACATATATTCAAATATACAAGACAGAAGTATAAGTTATTATTATTTCCAGAAAAAGGAAGGGGAGGGGGAAGTATTGAGTTAAAGCGCAATAAAGTAAACAACGCTTAGATAAGAATAAGTTAATGAAAAAGATCATTTCATTCAAGTGAACTTTTATCACTTCCATCAAAACAGGCTGAGTAACATTTTCTAGTTATATTGCTGATTTAAGGAGGGTTGATTTGAATGAGGATTGAGTTGCATGGAGAGTGAGCTACATGGGCTAGGGTTAATTGGCCGCTTAGTTGTAAGGGGGTTGAGTTAAATGGGGTTATGTTAATTAGGTTTCGATTGCAAGGAGGTTGATTCGAGTGAGTTTTGAGTTGCGTAGGTGTCGGTTCGACAGGGGCTGGGTTTAATGAAAGCTGAGTTAAAGAGGGGCTGATTTAAAAGTCTGTAGAGTTAAACAGGGGATGAATTAAATGGGGTTTGAATTGAACGGGGGTTTGGTTGAATGAGGGTTGAGCTTAATGGGTTGAGTTAAACGGGATTAATTTAACCAAGGGATCATTTGCAATGGAAACAATCTGGGCTCAGCGTTTTTGTTTAATTATATCCTAATTTGCAAACTTAGAACATTCCTAGATTCTTTATGCGATTTTCAGTCTTTTTTTTTTGCCAGGGATCAACTTACAGCTAGAACTTGGTGATGGCTTGGAATCTCAACCCTCTTTCTCCCTGCAAAGATGATATATATTGTCTGAAAAACTTATACCCAACCTTAGAGTGAAAAATTTAAGAGTACAAGTAATAATGACTAACACTGTAAAGGTGGAAAATCGGACACCTAATTTTAAACTTAAAGTCCTTGAATTATGTCCTCGACCAAATTCTCCTTATAGCACTATCGTCAATTCTCTGACATTAACTAAGATTTACCTTTTTTAATCCCTTCTTCATATGACTTTATCCATGACACACTTAGGGAAACATAACTAAAGGGCAATGGGACAATAAACAATATTTACATGACATGGCATTACGAACATTGCATGATGTCGGCCATGCTAATTATTTGAAGAATTTCCAATTTCTTAGTCTTGGTGCTATCGTGTTTAGGTCTGATGTCTCCCTATTTGTCTCCCTACACGAAAAAGGTATTTTGCTCTGGATTTCCGCAGAAACCACATGAAAAGAATCACGTATCATCAAATTATTATTTACTACTTCAGATAATGATAACGTAGAACATACTTTAAAATAGCGAGACTACATTAACAAAAAGTTGAAATAAGTATCATCCCCTGCACTTCATCACTCGTAGAGTCTGCCTATATCTTGTTGCCAGTTACAGCTTTAAGTATGCTAACAATCTATTAAGAATTTTCATCTTTTTTTCAATCAGTCATTGGCTGGAATAAGGGAGACCAGGGTGACATTTTTGAGACTAGTTCGGAGGTCTTTTTTGATCACTTTCAGAGGCTGAACAATGTGCTCAGCTGGAACAGTGCTAGATGGTAACGGGAAGGTTAGGGAAATGTACTTATACAGTTAGGGGCTCTTGATTTCGCCACCATGAGCATTATTTAAAAATCTTCTTCTAATACTGCTCAACCGAGAGGTACAACTTTGGCATCTCCCAAATGAGCTCAGTCTCATCAGTCATTGCTAATTATCTCAATTTAAAATTCATTTTCTGGAGAAAACACTTTTCTGTCGGGACAGAAAATATTACGAATAGTGTCTTTAGTGATTTTTGCATTAAAACTTTCGTATTTCTTAGTTAAATTAAAGCCAATAGTTGTCCGAATAAATGGTAAAAGAGATCAAAATTATCACTTGGCAAAAATTATTATTTAGAGTTTTTATGTGGAATCAAATATATAAAAACAAGTTTTTTTTCAACGGAAAGTAAGGGGCAACATTAAAACTTAAGACAAATAAAAATTATTCTGCATGTGAGGTGGGTTGTTCCTTCCTCAGACCTTAACCTTTGTGGTAAATTCTTAAAGCTCTTTAAAAGTACTTCGGCCCTTTCGTTTGAGCAGTCTTTCTTAAAAAATTGTACCAAAAAGTTAATGTTTAGCATAAAGAACAAAGGTTGAGGAAGGGTAACCACCCCTTCTCCCCTCATATACTGAGTGATTTCTGCTCCTTTCAAGTTTTATTGTCGCTCCTTTTAGGTGAAAAAACTTTGTTTTTATTCAATTTATAATTGTTTTTTTTAATAATGCCAGGAAATGCCCTTCCCCCTTCAAACATTCCTCTTGAAAACTCCTTCTATAAACCTTCCTCTTCACCGGAAAATCTTCTATGAGGATTTTATGTATCAAAATTTTTCAGCCTTAACTTAAAAATATAAAACTTCCTCTGAATTTCACTAAGAATCCTTACTTTGCCCCAACTTCAACAGAGTTCCTATATTCAAAATAAGTGGGCCTAAAAGCAGTGATTTTCCCTAAAATGTGTCAATCTCCTTAAAAGCCGAAGTCCAGATTTCCTCCCTATTTTTCTATGGTTTTTCTTAATATCATGCATTTTTATATTTTTGTTTTTTAGCCCTCATGTTAAAATTGCTACATGTTCAATCATATATTACGGTGATTAAGGGGGAATTTCATTTCATATCTTGCAGGCTTTTTTGTGAAAACATCCCATAATCCATGGCATGCTCGACCGTTTAATGAAATAGCTTGAAACTACTATCTTTCTTAAAGAAAATTAAATAAAAAAACAAGTTTTTTTTAACTGCAAGTATGAAGCGACATTAGAACTTTAAACGAACAGAAATTATTCCGTGTATAAAAGGGGTTGACCCCTCCTCAACGCCTCACTCTTTACGCTAAAGTTTGAATCTTTCTCACACCTCTACTTTTTAAAACAATAAAAAACATCATTTTTTAAGTCCATACCTGTCATTGAAATCTGTCATACCTCATATATTAATATTAAAAATTCAATGAAATCAAATTTCTTTATAGGAACTAAAAGTGTATACACTCAGGCACATACGTTATTAACTTATTTGACGAGGGGGGGGGGTCAAAAAAGAAAAAAAGGAAAATATGTACCATTTAAAAGAGACATTTGGAGAGTGTGACAATACCGAAAATCAAGGGGACGCTAGCCTGGATCAAGTGTACCAATCTCTATTCTAATTTTTCATAACCATATGTTTCTTTCTGGTGTTTGATCTAAGTACTAGATTTTAAAAGTTATATTTGAGCACCTTTTCAGATTTAAAGACCTTTCAAAGAGGTCTTTAAATTCCTCAAAAAATTCATGATTCTTTTAATTCCTGTAGAAAACATTTCAGAGCCATCAAGTAAAAGGAAACGTCGGGGCTTTCTAATCCCCGTTGTTAACTTTCTTAATTTATGTCCAATACTTAAGTCTTAGAAAAGATGCCACGACACGAAGCACATGTGAAAAATATAGGAATCTTCTATTCCAACACCAGTTGCCCTCTGTCTATCATTTGGGAATTGCTACTCGACGTACTTAAGCAACTGGGCTTAAAATGAATTTTAGATGAGATGATTTAATTGTCGTTTCTTGTAAATGGCTCAAATCCTTGGAACTAGGGGGACGTCAGTAGCATTTACAAGTTGAAAATTGTAGAACAGGAGCAATTGAGCAATCTTTAAAGAAGAATTAAGTTTAAGTTTGGTTAAAAAAAAGTTTGTTGAATCCTTACTAAGACATTGAACAGTTCGTAGCAACAAACTGTAAGTAAGGAGTGATTCATACTAATAGTAACTGAAACTCTTTAGCACTCTCAGATAAAGCTTGACTTTTTATCCCAATTATTTAAGAACGACATTTCAAACACAGGGGTTACTCCAAGGAATTATAAAAAGTAGTCTTTTTAAAGCACTAAAAGACTTCAATGTAAAGAGCGGGGATTGAGGAGAGGGGAGCTCCCCTTATATACAGAACGAATATTGTTGGTTTTAAGCTTTAATGTCACGGTTTGCTATCATTTGAAAAGGTTTCTTTTTACTGAAAACAGAAGCAGAAGTAATTTTTCCTAGGCTTGTTCTGGAAAATAATTCTCAAGTATAAGTATATTCACAGCAGTCACTGCACGCACAAAAATAAAAGAGAAAGAACATGAAGGCTGTTGAGATATTGTATTTAATTTCTAGTTAGCAAATATAATTCCCTAAATGACTAGCTACCTTCAATGAACATGCACTGGACCGTTTCTTCACCATCATTGGAATTCCTAATAGGGATTCTGACTTTGCTGTCTTGCGAGATTTCAATCGCTGATGTTATTTAAAAGTGAGGTAACATATGTCATGGTGGGCAAAAAGATTAAGTACCATGCTTAAATACTCACCTTTATATCAGCTAGATATCAGCAAGTACAAGACACTGAATACTCATTTAACATAATAGTCTAAGAAATCAGTTTTAGTTAAAAGTCAAAAATTGACTGTCATCATACTATTACAGAGTCACACTAGCATTCGAGTGACTCTACAGCTAGTCTGTATTGGTCTGTTTCGAGGAGGATTCACTGACCTTAAAGGCTAGTGAGAAAGTTAAAATTAGATTAAGGCTGTTGAACTTGGAAACGTTGAGATTCAAAATTGAAGTTATGCTAGCCTTCTTCTCTCAATTCTCTAGAGACCGTCGATTGTTAAAAACCCTTCAAATAGCACTTATTCATTGGCGGAAATAGGAGGTTAATTGTACCAGCTTGTCAATTTGGTCTCTGGGGCGATCTGAAACGATTCTTTCTGGCAAAAACTTGTAAAAATTTCAGGTAGCTGAAAATATTCTATGGGATTGTTCGAAAACAGGAAAATACATCGAAAAATGGTTGCAATTGTCTTACAGACTATTGTCTTCTGCTCATGATAGTACCGATTTTGTTCTAAAAACAATATCCTTCATAGAGTACACTTGTGAAAAAGAGCTAGACATTTTCTAAGATTTCTAAGCAATTAGAAGAAATAAAGCAAAATCCTAGCAAGCATTTTGTAGCATCTTCAAGAAGCTACGGCCTGATATTAAAAGCGGTATCTTCCGCCAATGACTACTTGAGTACTTTTTAAATATAAATTTTCAATTTTTACATGGGATTTTTGTGCTCCATCAGTTCACTTAATCACGGCCTTAAACGAAATCTATATTCTTTGGCTGCTCAAATAGACAAAGGAATCATACAAGTAGATGTAAGTTAAAAATACTGGACACTTTATGTCGACAGAATAGTAGCCTGAAGCAGGTTGAATGTTTTTTCTTATAGAATCTTCCAGCAATTTTCGAGTCTTTCCAACTTTCACTTTGTATGTTTATTTTTACGTTCGATGATTCGCGTGCTTAGAACAAGGTGATCAGTCAGTCTCATTTGCGTACCCATTCCCCCCCTCATTGTCGTTACTCTGGCCATTCACCTCAAATTTGAACCGTCAAATTTGAACCAACAGTAATGCAAAACCCTGATTCAACTCGTGAAAGAATGGGTTTCCATTGGCTGTCAATGAAGATTTGATGCCATTCAACTGCCGTAATTCAAACGCTTGTAATTACTTGAAAATGGGACCATGCGATCATTTTCATCCAATTTAACACTATTCTACGCTACCGTTGGTTCAAATTTTATACAAATGGTGTAATTTTTAATGGGCGCCTAGCAACTTATAAGCATTGACAGTGCGCAAGCTCACAGGTCCAAAATAATGACACCAGGGGCTGCATTTTAGGAATGGCCGTGATAATTGCGGACCACTTTCGCCATCCTGAAGAAAAGAAGGCATTAAACGGGTTTGGTTACCCCGTGAAGTTGTTTGCCAGATATGTAGTATCATTTTTCAGCTTATCTCGATAGAAAAGAAATACTGTCCTATAAGAATTTGGGATTCTCATATTAATATTATTTTGATCTATATCTTAATTTTAACCAGTAAGAGCCTGCATTGCTCAGTCTATAAATTTAATTTCAGTTTACTACTCTACTTCTGAGTATTATTTTATGGCTAGTTCAGCTTACTCAGATAGCTAAAAGAACATAGCTGATTAATTGCCAGGTATTTTATCCGTATAGACATATGCAAAGTGATAAGCTTCCAGCATGGCAGAGCAAAAGACAATGCAAATAAAAACGACCCGGGGAAAAGAAATTGAATAAACAATTAATCATGTTGAGTTTATTGCTGCCCTTCTGCATAAAAGGTTTAAACCAATTTTGAACAATAGATTTAACCTACTGATTGACATCAACTCTCATATTACTCTCTTGATATTTACTGTTTACGTCTAGTACACTATTTAATCATTACGTCAAACAACCACTAGGAGGCGTCGTAAAGTCAAGAATAGCCTCTTTTATCGGTTTCATCTCGAGTTGTTGAACAATAGAAAGATTCGACTAATTGACTGCCTGTTTCTGACAGAACTGTGTAATAAATGGTTTGTCGGAAACTGGCACCCAAATCTTATATCCTCCATAGGGGAGCTTCATTAGCTTTTAAACCGAATAACTGAAAATAATTACAACATTTTTGTGTGTTGATGACATTATATCGATAGAAAAAAAAAACATCTCCTAGACCCCAATGACTTTTTATCAGAAACAATACAATCCTGGCGTGTTTTCCGGAGTCCCGTTCTCTGCTCAGCTGTAAGACTACTTGTGCTAGATCCGAAAATTGACACTAATTTAACCAAAAGTCTGAAATTTAAATATATAACCAGGACTTGGTGCTAAGTAATTCGAAAAATCACCCATCGGATTTGGCGAAATAGTTTTTTCCTTAATGATGTTTGTTCGTTTTTTTTATTGCATCTGTTACTAGAACTTGTATTGAAAGCCATCGTGTTGAATCCCGAGAACATAAAAAGGAAATTCGTAAATCTTACAGCAGAACTGAGTCACAGGAATTTACTTTAATATCCTCTTCTTGGTTATTAAAAACAAAAACAGCTGTCAGTTCCGGTTTGCAATATGAACATCCCTGAAAATCAGTTCCAGCCACAGTGGATTAAACATATGATACAAATTTACCTCATATTAGGGAATATACGAGTGAGTAAAGCAAATTGGACAGCGGCGCCCCAACATTAGTTTTACATTATAACCATGTGTTCTACCCTAAAATTTATTCTGGAACTAATATATTTCTTTTCTTTCGTAACTTGCAATAATATTAAAATTTGCTTTTGTACGGAAGCAAATTTGTTATAAATTAAGTTTATGACATAGTATTGAAGTACAGTTGACATTTAATAGAATAACCTAACAAAAAAAAAGTTGAAACATCGCACCCAAAATGAAATGGCATATACTTCATTTTATAATTTTAAAGGAGACGGAAATGCTTTTAAAGCTTTTGTGGAACAATTTTTGTTCCTGAATTCAGATTAAATAAAAAAAAACAAGTTTTTTTTAAACTGAAAGTAAGGAGCGATATTAAAACTTAAAACGAACAGAAATTACACCGCATATTAAAGGGGTTGTCCCCTCCTCAACGCCCCGCTCTTTACACTAAAGTTTGACTCTTTCTCCCAAATCTACTTTATAAAACAACAGATAACTTTAGCGTAAAGAGCTGGGCGTTGAGGAGGGAACAGCCATTTTCATAAACGGAATAATTTCTGCTCGTTTTAAGTTTTAATATCGCTCCTTACTTTTATTTAAAAAGAAATCGTTTTTTTATTTAATTTCTGAACGTTTTTGAATTAATGCATGTTTTGATTTTGGCTCTCCGCAAAAGGAATAATTAAAACGAAATTTGCATATTATTTTTTTTTTTTGGCTAAATTACTTTTTCATAGTTTTGATCGGACGATTTTGGGAAAAACAGGAGCGGGGAAGGAGGCCTAGTTACACTTCAATTTTTTGGCTACTTAAAAAGGCAACTAGAACTTTTAATTTTCAACGAACGTTTTTATTAGTAAAACTATGCGTAACTTACGGATTAACTTACGTAACGAATTTCTATATTCATATATTTTTATTACGTATATGAGGGGGGGTTTGCCCCCTCGTCAATACCTCGCTCTTTACACTAAAGCTTAAATTTTGTCCCGATTCCTTAAGAACGACCCCTGAACCACAAAGGCCGTAGAATAAATAATTGAAATTACTAAAAAGTACTTTAGCGTAAAGAGCGAGGTATTAGGGTGAGGGGAACCCCTCATATGCGTAATAATTTCTGTTTGTTTTAAGTTTTAATGTTGCTCTTTACTTTCAGTTGAAAAAAAATTTTCATAGTTATTTTTTTATTGTTCTTTTTTAAAAATGCTAGAAAATCCTGCCCCCTTCATGGAAATTTGCTTCCTCCCATGACAAATTCCTACATGTAAATTCCCCCGACATAAACACCTCCCCTTCCCCCTCCACCCAACCAAAAATTCCCCTGGAAACGTCTCTACACTTCCCAATAATCATTACTATATGTAAGCACTGGTCACAGTTTGTAACTTGCTGTCCCTCCCACGGGTACTATGTTGGAGTAAATCGTCCCTAAAGACATAATTATTAGGTTTTTCGACTATGCTCAAAAAAATGGCTGTCTCCGAAAAAAAAAGAGCGTGGGAAGGGCCTAGGTGCCCTCCAAATTTTGTGGTCACTTAAGAAGGGCACTAGAGCTTTTAATTTCCATTAAAATGAGGCCTCTTGCGACATTCTAGGACCATTGGGTCGATACGATCACCCCCGGAGAAAAAACAAACAAATAAACACGCATCCGTGATCTGTCTTGTGGCAAAAAATACAAAATTCCTCATTTTCGTAGATAGGAGCTTGAAACTTCTACTATACAGTTTTCTGATACGCTGAATCTGATGATGTGATTTTCGTTAAGATTCTATGACTTTTAAGGGGTGTTTCCTCCTATTTTCTAAAATACGGTAAATTTTCTCATGCTCGTAACTTTTGATGGGTATGAATAAACGTGATAAAATCTATATATTTAAAATCAGAATTAAAATGTGATTCTTTTGTTGTAACTATTAGTATCAAATTCTGTTTTTAGAGTTTCGGTTACTATTGAGCCGGGTCACTCCTTACTACAATTCGTTACCATGAACTGTTTTATAATAAGAAACTACAAAAAAGAGTGTAGCAGCATTGTAAAGGGTTAATTTGCTACATAGTAGGCGATGGAAAGTTATGTGAGAATTTTCCTCAGGAAGTTGAACTAGTAATCAAAAGGTCATTAAGAGACTTTCTCATTGTCTGACTCATTTGTGGAAAAAATGTGAGATACAACCTTATCTTGTCCAGTATATACTATTTTAGTTTGCTTGACCAACCTATTTAGAGCTTATTAGGTTGTCTTTCATAATTTGCAGAGCTTGAATTAGAGATCTGGATAAATGACAATAAACGAAAGGCCAACACTTATTCCCCAGGGAATCATAGAAAAACCATGTAAATTCTCGCGTTTTGTGCCGGGGATCGATATATTCAATTTTAATGAAACTTCAGAAACTGTGAATTTGTTCAATTAAATGAATTTCTTTTTTAAGTCGATGGTAATCCCTAAAAGTGTTCTAGCATACCTGTTATGAAAACTCTAAGATCGGCTCAAAGGAGTTATAAACTGAGTAATTTGACCACTTTGTGGGTTCCTTGTTGTGGCACCCACTCTGATTGGCAAGCTTGGCGACAAAAAATACGCAAAATTTCGCGGTCTTTTCAGTCAAATTAAATAAAGAAGGTTTTTTTTTAACTGAAAGTAAGGAGCGACATTAAAAGTTAAAACGAACAGAAATTATTCCGTATATGAAAGGGACTGTCCCCTCCTCTAGGCCCCGCTCTTTACGCTTTAACGTTTAAGTTTTTTATTGTTTCAAGAAGTAGAATTGTGAGAAAGAGTCAAAGTTTAGCGTAAAGAGCGGGGCTGTGAGGATGGAACAGCTCCTTTCATATACTTATTAATTTCTGATCGTTTCAAGTGTTAATGTCACTCATTACTTTCACTTAAAAATTTTTTTTCTTTAATAGTTAATTTCTGAACGTTTTTGAATTAATGCAGTTTTTTGTTACTTAGAAAGGCCACTAACTTTAGTTTTATTTACGAACGTTTTTATTAATAACAAATATACGTAACTTTTAAATTAACTTTTGTAACAAACTTCTAAATTTGTATATTTTTACTACGTATATGGTAAGGAGAATACGTTTGTCCTTTTGTCAGTACCTCGCTTTTTACACTAAAGTTCGAATTTTGCTCCAATTCTTTAAGAATGACCTTTGAACAACAAAGGCCGTTTAATTAGAATAAATCGCTCTTTTGAAATTACCAAAAACACTTTAGCGTAAGGAGCGAGGTATTGAGGAGGGTTCGAACCCTCTCTTATATATAATAGTTTCTGTTCGTTTTAAGTTTTAATGTTGCTCCTTACTTTCAGTCGAAAAAACTTGTTTTTTTATACATAATTTCTCATTGTTGTTTCAAATAGTGCTGGAAAATTCAACGCCCCCTTCATGAAAATTTTCTTCCCCATGATAAATTCCTCCTTTGAAAGATCCTCCCACGTAACAAAAAAAAAAAAATAAAATAAAATAAACACGCATCCATGATCTTTCTTCTGGCGAAAAATGCAAAATTCTACATTTTTGCAGATAGGAGCTTGAAACCTCTACAATAGGGTTATCTAATATGCTGAATGTGATGGTGTAATTTTAATCAAGATTCTATGAATTTTAGGGGTGTTTCTTAGGGCTTAACTTTTGATGGGTAAGACTAAACCTGGTGAAACTTATATATTTAAAATCAGCATAAAAATACAATTCTTTGTATGTATATATTGGTATTAAAGTTCAGTTTTTTAGAGTTTTGGTTAATATCGATTAATCCCTACTACAGTTCGGCACCACAAACTGTTTGATTTCATAGTTAAAGCACAAATCTTCGACAGTTCTCAATAATAGCTAGTAACTAAGAGAGTTCACTAATGGGTCCTTTGTCGCTGTGACGGTCAGCCAACGCTGAGGCTTGCAAAATGATTTTAAGGTACCGTATCACCTCACCTTAATTAAGGAAAATAGGAGCCGCTGTGGGCTTCTTATTTACCTTGGTAACATATATGATTTCGGTGAAAGCCACTTTGGGATGCCATATGCAAGATGTAAAGGGTTAGAGGGATGGTTAGACTGAATTTGGAATGATACTATTTAAGAAATTATTTGACATGACCCCAGTTCCTGATCAGCTAGTATTTAGCTTTTAAGACTTCGATAGACGCAACCGTTCTTTCTTCTGGCCTTTTCCCTGATTAAGAGACACAATTAAGTTTTCCGAATATTAACCAGGTTCTCTAATATCTTTATCTGATTTTATTTTCTTGTGTTATTCTGCCCTGTGAGGTAGCTTCACCGGCGGGTCTAGAGGGTGGTGCGGTAACCCCCTCTCCCTGGTTCTGCAAGATGGTCAACGTAAGTTGGGATTTTCTATGGCAGGAGAACGAAGGCTATAGAACAAAGGCTATGTTGGTAACCTTTCTTATTTAAGGAAAAAATGAAAAAAAAAAGAACGAAAACGTAAAATTAAAAGAGTGAGCCTACACTGAATAAGAGAGCAAGTATTTTTTTCAAATAAAAGCAAGGTAATAAGAGAAGATTGTTGCCTCTCCACCCCCCGCAACCCCACCCGTAAGGTTGAAAGGAGGTGCTTGTGCTTTATTGAGAACTTAGACAATGTACTGTCAAATAGATGTCAAAATCCAACAAAAATTGCGCAGAAAATGTGATTCAATGCTACTTTCTAGGGCTACAATGAACACAAAGTTAAAATGGCTGGGTCACGGTGATTGATAAAGGATGACATATTGCCAAAGATTGTGCTTTATCGGCCATCTATTTGGGGCCAAAGGAAAAGTAGGTCTTCACATTTAGGATGGGAATTTGAAAGATTTAAAGCAAATTAGCCAAGCCTTATTTGGCTTGGTGCTGCAAAAAAGTTACTAATAGTTATTAAAAAAAAAAAAAAAAAAAAAAAAAAAAAAAAAAATCAACTGAAAGTAAGGGACAACAATAAAACTTGTAAAGAACAGAAATTTTCCGGCATATTAGGGAGTTCACCCCTTCGACAATACCTCTCTCTCTACGCCAAAGTTCGAATTTTGTTTCAATTCTATAAGAATGATCCCTGAATCACAAAAGCCGTTTAATTAGAACAAACAACTTTTTTGAAAGTACTAAGAAAACTATAGCGTAAAAAGCGAGGTATTGACGAGGGGGTGAATCTCCTCATTAAGTTTTAATGTTGCTCCTTACTTTCAGTTGAAAAAACTTGTTTTTTAAAATTTCTGATTGTTTTTAAAAATAATACTCGGAAATCTGGCGTCCCCTTCATGGAAAATTCCCTTCCGTGTGCAAAATTCCTCCGTCCAAAGAACCTCCCACGTAACTA
This sequence comes from Artemia franciscana, assembly GCF_032884065.1. Lineage (NCBI taxonomy): Eukaryota > Metazoa > Arthropoda > Branchiopoda > Anostraca > Artemiidae > Artemia > Artemia franciscana. The sequence continues at coordinate 26,391,715 of NC_088864.1, forward strand.
AGATCACGTAACTAAAAGATTTCGACTATGTTGAACAATATAGCTATCTCAAATTTTGATCAGATGACTTCGGGAAAAAAATTAGCGTGGGAAAGGGCCTAGTTGCCCTCCAATTTGCTTGGTCACTTAAGAAAGCCATTAGAACTTTTAGTTTTCGTTTGAATCAGCCCTCTTGTGATATTCTAGGACTACTGGTTCGATACAGTCACCTCTGGAAAAAAAAAACAACAAATAAAAAGGTAGCCGTGATCTTTCTTCCGGCAAAGAAAAAAAAATTCCGCATTTCTAAAGGTAGGAGCCTGAAACTTCTACAGTATGGCTATTTGAGACGCTGAATCTAATGGTGTAATTTGCGTTCAGATTTGATGACTGGTAGGGGGTGTTTATCCATTTTTTTCAAAAATAAGGCAAATTTTCTCAGGCTCGTAAAGTTTGACGGGTAAGACTAAACTTGAAGAAACATATATATTTGTAATCAACAAGAAAATCCAATTTTTTTTATGGATCTATCTGTATCAAAATTCAGTTTTTTAAAGTTTCAGTAACTATTGAGCCGGGTCGCTCATTACTAAAAGTTCGTTACCACAAACTGTTTGATAATAGTGATACATTACAACCAGTATTGTTATCGGGTGGTACGATTGTACCAAATTCAGCACATTTTCCTCCAACCTATGAGCCTTCGCAACTGTTTCTTTAAGTTCGAAATTTAGTCCAGTTTTGCCGTACTGACACAAATCTTGCATTTGTTTCGATATTTAGCGGTATTTTGCTAGCCAGGGTCCAGTTTTTACCATCTATTTTGATATAAATACTGACGACTTGCCTCTCTCTTCTTTTGGGACTGTGGAGTGGCATTAACTAGTGGCAGATTCCCTCCAGATGTATAGTTGCCAGGTTTTCAACTGAATGTATAGCCCAAACCAGCGTGAATACTAGCCCAAAAATAGCAAACTCCATTATAGCCCAAAATCTAGCCATTTTTAAGACAAAATTTTTAAAGTTATTAATATCAATATTTGTTCCTCGAGTTCAATGGGTAGAAAGAGGAAAACATACAATCGGCATATCAGATAAACTGCACATAAGTGTAGGTTAATAGTGAAATAAGAGCCCTGAAAAACAACCTAACTGTGCATGCTGAGACACTGAAACAAAAATCAAAATCTATACAGACTTTTCGAGGGGGCAGGTCAAAGACACTGGACGGATACATCAGTGCTTCAAGTGAGACCATTAAGAGAATTAGTTATCTTTGATCTGAAATATTGCATATTTCCTCTTTCAGAACAGTACACCATCTTAGTGAACTCCTAGATGTCGTAACTAAAAGCTGTCATGCTGCCATGGCAGTGTGAAGGAAAGAAAAAAAACAGCAAGAAAAAAGAGTAACCGGTAATCTGAGTAATTTTTCAAGTATTGTTGTTGAAAGTCACGCAGCGTCTACTAGGACAGCCTTGACTACAGACTAAAAATAAAACTTTAGCAGAAAACTCAAATAAAGACAAACATTAAAAAAAACTTCCTGCAGAGTAATTAAACACAAAGCACAAGTTTGTATAAGGAAAAACTAATTATGGAGGAGCATAGATAGACCAAATCTACCACCATCACAATAGACTTGTACTTTCCTTATGGGCTGCTTAAAGAGAGAAGAAAAAGAGCAGAAAAAAACCGCTACGTCCCTATTATGGATGCAGCGGTAGCTGGAAGCTTGTAAAGATCGAATCTCGGCCAATGGTAACCAAAAATCAAAGAATGTTTTTTTAGAAAAACAGTTTAGTGCGAAAAATTCTTGTTCTGATTCAGGATTGGTAACTAATACTTAATTTAAACTTCAAAGTAAATTTGGAGCGCGAAAACAAATTTCCCCTATCTTCAAAAAATAGCCGAAAACCAATCAGAAATGGCATTGGGTCAAAATAAAAAATATTCCAATAAAATTGTCATGACCAAAAACCCTTAATAACTAACTTACAGTCCTCCATCTAAAAAACCATCTCAAAGTAGACGCAAGATATAAACGATTTAATTTCTTACTTTATGACCTGCTTTCAATGGGCACTACCTGTGCACTAAAAGGTATCTACTCCTAACCTTTACCTAAAACCTAATACAAGGACTAAAATAAAGTTTTAGTAGACAGGCCAGTAGCTCTTATCAAGTTCTTAAAAAGTGTGACATTTATCGAAGTCACGTGCATTGACTGTTATTCGAATTTTTTGTAAAGCTCAGGTTCGTTTCGGCATCTAGCAGCCAGATTTGCAAATAAAAAGGGGCACCCAAAGTTCAAGACACGTTATAATATTGTGGCCCAAGACTCCAAAGAAGGTAGATGAACAAAAATATACCTAACATACAGGATTTTTTTTCAAGAAAATTCAAGCCCAAAAGTAGTAAAATTGAAAGCATCGCAGCCAAAAACCTACCATGCGGGTTTTTAGTCGTTTGTCCCGCGAAACTGGAAATTTAATAGCCAAATTGGTGGAAAATAGCTCAATCTGGCAACACAGCACTGGTGTGCAATAAGGCCTTATCCTCTCGCCTGTGCTCTTCACGATTCTCGATGACAACATAACCTGGACAGTTCACTTTGATGGAGGGATACAGTTGAAAGATAGCTGTACTATCTTTGATGGCGATTTTGTTGATGAGATTGTGCTCCTTTTTCATCTAAGGGAAGACTTACGGCAGGACATCAAAGAGCTCGAAAACGCAGCGGGACAAGTTGGATTTGCCAATCAGTACCAAAAGATGACAGAAAAGATCCACGATAAACATTTATCCAAAAATACATAGTACTATATTTCGGTGGCCCTCACCCTCTAAAACTATCCGGTCCTTACTCCTAAATTGCAATTTATTATACATAAAAATAATATTACGAATACAACATAAATTTAACTTTTGAGTGGATAGTCCAGGGGATTGTGAAATATTTTCAATATTCTCTCATATGCTTTCACATGTATACCTGCATATAAACATATACCAAACATAACTATTGTCTGTAAGCAAGAGTGGGAGTTTACGGCAGAATATGCAGAAGATACAAGAAATTATAGGAAAATTTGAAAAATCTCAAGATTTTTTGGGAGGACGTACGCAGGAAGGGGGAGGCCCCTACTCTGTTCCTCAATAAATTATTTTTATTATTTTTTTCTGTAACTTTCAGTGTTGTAAATATATTTTGCCTGTTTTTTGTTAGTTTAGCCCCCCTCCATAGCCCCAAAAGCAAAAAACCTGGACCCCCTTTGAAATATATTTAAGCATGTAAGCTTAACGTAGTACCATTCACTTTATGTTCTTCACTTGCTATGTCATTAAACTGTCCTTGCAATTCCGTCTTTTATGAATTACCAAGCACCATTTCATTTTCCGTTTTTGAATCTGGCTCAACAGTAATTAAGCACCCTTTATTTTATTTTTTTCTCGATCAGCAGTTTCTCAAGACTCCCAATAAAAAAGGTAATAGCCCAGAAAGCCCTTCATCAAATTAAAAGATGCATATTAAGAAGAGACTTATCTTTTAATGAGTTTAAGATTCTTGATGACTGAATTACATTCCTAGACGCTGCTAGTTTAACTTTTTTCATAATGCTTGTAGTGAAGAGCCATAGGTCTTCAATGTATTAATCGTTACTTTTTATCGGGCCACTTTGCATGGACGGGGTTCTCCTGGAAACTTTGTGGGGGGAGTATCCAGTTAGAAATTGAAAGTTCTAGTACCCTTTTTTAAGAGTTAAAAGTGACTAAGAAGCAACCAGTCCCTGTCTTGTGTCCTTTTCACTATCTGATACTCTCCTCCGTAACCCGATAAAATTTTTATGTAGCTTTTTTGTTGAAAATAGTCAAAAGGTCTAAAAAATATGTGTCCGAGGATGATGAACATCCCACAGGCCCTGGGGCAAGGGCAATAAGTAATGAAAATTGATGATGATGTGCAGTAACTGCATCATCAACCTATCCTTGACAGATGCTAGCTAACACGTAAATGGCGTGCGGTCTGAGGTTGGGACCCTGACAATTAAACCTATTTCCATGAATACTAAGGAAATGAGAAACAATCATGAAGAACGCCTTACCGTTATAGCATCCCTAGCAAGTGAAGCATGGGAGGCTCTGGTGAGCCTGGTGAAAAGCTTTTGAGCTAATGTTTAAACAATGACAATCACTCATTGTTTGGTGCAGGAATGCTTACTCAATGATGTATTGGACAATAAAAACATTTATTGCTCAAGAATCCAAATATTAAGACTTTTACATTCTTTGCCTTTCCGAAACAAGAGTGAACGTAATCGTTGAAAATAAACTTGTCTTTACTCTCTATGGACATAACACCGTTCACTTATTTTACTCCGGTCCAAATGATGGTTCTGGTCAACCTGATTTAACGCTCCTGCTGAATAACAGAGCCACAATCAAGCTCCTAGAATAGCAAGCTATCCTCTCACGAAGGGTATAATCCTTATATTAACAGCCACTTTTTCAAAATCAGTGTTAACATCACATATGCTTTCATGAGAATCTGTGAAAGATCCGTAGTAGACGCATTCTATGATCAGCTAAAAAATTTATTTAAATCCATGCCGAGGTGTGACTTTCTGAATGTTGTAGGCGGTTTCAACACCCACAACGCAGCTGTGAAGCCGACAATTAAAGAGCTTTAGGCAAATCTGGATTCAATGATATAAGCGAGCGAAGGAGGGGACCCAAAGAGTTCGCTTGACTGCGCAACCTAGTCAGTGTCAATAATCTATAAAAGCAAAAACAATCGCGGAGGCTGAAATTACGTGCCATGAGCTTTGATGGTGGTGACACATTCCCTCATATTTGATAAGCTTCTTTTTTATGGTGTATTTGAATATATACCAATGTGAGCCCTGATTTTCAAAGCTATTAAAAGTTAAAGTTTAGCAAAGAGATCAGGGGTTGGAAGGGTGCTCAAGAAATACACAATTGTGATGTAAGGAATCAATCCTAACTCGATTATATTCTAATATATGGTCAATGTAAAAACTCTATCATGAATCCTAAATCCTTCAAAAGGCGCTGACACCAGCTCCGAAAATAGTAAAACCACACTCATGTAAAGCATTCCCTCACCATCAAACTAGCATTGTAAAAACCAGTTACCCCTTCTCTCCAAAGTTGATATTTAGAACATGTCAAAGACAAAACAGATATCTGGAACGATTCTGTTTAGAGCTGTTTCATCCGCTCAGCAGCCTGGATCTGGAAGACTCTGATGGGCAAGCGAAGGATATCAAGAATGAATGGAGGTCAATCAAATATATATATAAAGGCAGAAAAATAGAGCCATGGTTTTAATTACTGGGATTTAATAACAACAGATACCGAAGCGGCGGCATAGCACTCAGATCCCAGGAGATTACCAACTTCTCCAAGAAGCCTTTGGTAAAAACAAGAAACCTACAGCTTCAATAATAAGCAATGATAGTGTCCTTCTTATGCAAAAGAACGATACTTTAGAAGGATCGAAGTCTGTCTTTCAAAAATGCCAGAGAATCTGCAGTAACACTTCTATCCCAGCTCCCTAATGTCAAAAATGTTTCTGCAAATATCTGTATCCCTCCGAACTGGATCGCTACGGAAGATGGAACGATTCAAATGGCTCACATGATGTTCTCGATGGTGGAACTCCGACTTCGCAAAAGCCTCATGCAGCCATCAAGAATCACGAAGTCTACTGGAATTGACTCGATCCCAGCACATATCTACAAAGAAGCCCTAGGCTTGGCTCCAAGAATCTGGGTAACTTTCAATACTATTTGAACGAAAGAAGAATTCCCTCAGAAATGGCTAGAATTGGTATCTATTTTAATTTTCAACAGTATTGAAAGAACTAAATGCAAATACTACTGTGAAATTTCCTTCATTGGTTGAGCTGCGAAGACAGTCGCTATTGTTCTCATTAATCGATTCAGAACTTCAGTGAATTTGACAACCCAGCCAGATAAAGTAGGAAAATAAACAGGCAAGGGGCACCGATCAGCTTTTCATTCTAAGAAAGATCCTCGAGCAGAGGGCCAATCCTCAGTAGAAAACTTCAGTCTTAATTGAATTTGCCACGGCATTCACCAGATCTAGACGGCAATGCCGACTGATGGAGTATCGCCTAAGATTGTTCGCCTAATCCAGGTATACAACAAGCTCATACAAGCTGTGATCCAAACTAAGGGATAACTCTTTTTTTTACCAGTGAAGACATACTTATTGGACCTTTTGATAATTTTGATGAAATAACTCTCTTAAAATTTTCAGTTAATGTCTTAGGAGGGTAGGGTGGATTGAAAAAAAGTGCTGGGAAGAGTGTATAGTTACCTTTGATCACTATAGTCTCGGAAAAAGCGCATTATAACTTTCAATTTCCAATCGAATGCCCCCCCCCCGACTTTTCTTGACGACTCCTTTTATTCGAAGGTGACATGAATGCCCACAGTGATTTATTTCAGCATCTCTCTCAACCTGAAAAGGGTTACAAAGAAAAAAGTAGCAAGAGCGGGGCTGGTTGTCCTCCAGTGACAATTGATTTTTGAATAGCGAACTAGAGTTTTAAAATTCCAAATGCATAACTTTCTGTATCCTTAGTGAGACCTGAAGTTCCGGGATCTTTCAGCTTTTTAGGATCAGCCCTATCACATGAACAAGAAGTACATATGAGATAAAAACTAAATAAAAAGTATTTAGTTTCTCTCTACATGTAAAAACCACTGACCATGTACCACTGACACTAACAGCTCACTACAGAACTGAGTCACCTGAGGCCAACACAGCTATGCACGCTCCTCCTCCATACCAGGCTATTCATAGCCTCCCTCTTTACATCTTTCCTTAAAGTTAACATCCCCAGCCCATTGAGATAAATTACAAACTTTGAATCTGCAAAAGAAGCTTCCGTCTTTTCTGAAAGTTCAAGTATTTGTTATTGAATCCTCTATTTCAACGATTTGAAAAATTTTAACTATGATGGCAAAACGTTTTATACTGGTAACAAATCTTGACACTTAATATATTCTATCAGACACTCGTACCAATTACTATTCGTCATAAAATTTATGATAACCAGTAAAATACCATAAAAAGTATTTTGTAATTCAAATGACTTGGCTGTATTGGTTCAAAACATATTCATCGACTTGCATGTTATGACAAAAGCACCGTTTTAATGATACGTAGTAAATGATGCTTGCCAAATAATATTTATTCACGAATTTTATTCAATGCGATTATCTTGGCAGTCAGAAAATTTTTAGGCAAGGTTGAGGCTGTAGTTAAAAATAAGCAAAATTATGAAGTCTTTCTTAAAATTTGTCTTCTCTAAGGTTTGCGTTGCCTGTACAATTTTGTGTATAGCTGAGAGTCAGCTGAAAGTCATTCTATATCTGAGAGTTAGTTCTATCTATCTACTGAATTATATCTTTGAAATTTGGTGTTCTTTTAAATTCTTTTTCGTTTACATTGAAAATCCACTAAAGCTACTGAAAAAGGACGATTTTCCAATTTTCAATCAAGTTTAGGCCTTCACCAAGAAAAAAGTCCTAGTAATATCATGTTCTGGCTCAATGAACGGGTAGACCTGAGGCCAACCAGTGAGATGAAATAAGTGTAAAATTCTTTTGAGACAGGTTACAGCTACAGGTTTGACAAAAAATTGCTTATTTCGGGGGTAATATATACCTTGACAAGATGGTATAGGTATGGGCAAAAAAAAAAACACAGGGACTTGTCAAACAGTTAGTGGTAACGAACTGTAGTTAGGAACGACCCGGCTCAATAGTAAACGAAACTCTAAAAACGGAATTTTATTACTAAAAGATGCATTAAAAGAATCGAATTTTTATGCTGATTTTAAATAAATAAGTTTTATCAAATTTAGTCTTTATGACGCCAAGTTACGAGCCTGAGAAAATTTGCCTTATTTTGGAAAATAGGAGGAAAGACCCTCTAAAAGTCATAGAATCTTAATGAAAATCACATCATCGTATATAGCGTATCTGAGAACCCTATTGTAACAGTTTCAAGCTTATATCTACAGAAATGTGGAACTTCCTATTTTTTTGCCATAACACTGGTGCGTGTTTATTTTTTTTTCATCCCAGGGGTCATTGTATTGACCAAGTGGTCTAGAATGTCAAAATAGGACTCATTCTAACGGAAATAAAAAGTTCTAGTGCCCTTTATAAGTGACCAAAAAATTGGAGGGTACCTAGGCCCCCTCCCATGCTAATTTTTCTCCCGAGTCAACGGATCAAAAGAAGGCCATTAAACTGTTTTTTAATGTTCAATAAAGTAGAATTGAAAGAAAGACTCAAACTTTAGCGTAAAGAGCCCCTTTTATACACGGAGTAATTTCTGTTCGTTTTAAGTTTTAAAGTCGCTCCTTACTTTCAGTTAAAAAAAAATAGTTTTTTTTTTATATAATTACAGAAGAAAGCGACATTGGGTGATACGGTAGGTAAGCTGTGAAAAGGTACTAACAGTTGTGCAATACTCATGGCTTACAACCAATATTTTTTCTTAAAACCCAAATGTCTTATTCAGCTATCTAAGAAACTGGGAAATAGCAGCTATGTCAATTTGATGAGTAATTATTGTTGATATGGAAAAAGAATTCGCCTCTATCATAAGTACACACTCACCAGAGGCAACGCTATAGGGTTATCTATAGTATAGGTCACTGAGCTTCAATGTTTTATTAGTTAGTTACATTTTCCCGGATGCTTTATAAGGAAGGGGTGGTCGTATAAACTTTGGAGGGGCTTATTTGATTGGATACAAAAATTTCTAGTGCCCTATTTAAGGGCACTAGAACTATGACCCTATTAAGGTCAACCTTTTCCCTGAAATTAATCTGACTAAAACTTTGAGATATACATTTTATTAAAAATAGTTCAAAGATCAGATAATAGAAACCCCAGGGTTGACAAAACCCCACAAAACTTGGGAGCAAGTAATGTAAATTATGCTCTGGGGACGAGTATGGTTTCAAATAGTTTGTGACAACGAAATGTAAGTAAGAAGCGACCCGGCTCAATAGTAACCGAAACTCTAAAATCCAAATTTAATACTAATAGATATATAAAAAATCAGATTATGATGCTGATTGGTAAATGGTAATGGTAACTGAAACACAAAAACACGCGGCTCAATGGTGACCGAAACACTAAAATGAATTTTGATCTAACACTAAAAAACGAATTTTTAATATCAATAGATACATTAAAAGAATAAAATTTTTATGCTGATTTCAAATATATATGTTATATCAAGTTTAATTTTACCCATCAAAACTTACGTGCCTGAGAAAATTTCCCTTATTTCAAAAAAGGAGAACATCCCCTAAAATTCATATTATCATAATGAAAATCACTCCATCAGATTGAACTGGTTGGAGGGGATAAGGAAAAGCCCTATTCAAGAAAACCATGAATACATTATACACTTTTTTCTTGTCCTTGTCGGATTACAAAGGTTGTCAGACCAATTGGAAGCGAGTTCAAGATTTATTGATTAAAATCTGTGGCTTTCATGTGGTATTATATTTTTGATGTTGTGGATATACTTACGACGAATTTAGCAGCATTTAATTAGACAATCCTCGATTGAGCGACTCTATAGTTGAAAATATCCCTTTTCTACCTGTATAATATTGATTTCAGTATATATATATATATATATATATATATATATATATATATATATATATATATATATATATATATATATATATATATATATAAATATATATATATATATATATATACATACATATATATATATATATATATATATATATATATATATATATATATATATATATATATATATATATATATATATATTTACATATATATATATATATATATATATATATATATATTTATATATATATATATATATATATATATATATATATATATATATATATATATATATATATATATATATATATATATATATAATTAGTTGTTTTTTTTTCCATAATTAAACACATATTGAACATTTTATTCAGATTTATCTTCATTTGTCATTTCACTCACATCTTCACGTTTAGAAGAAAAGTGTCGCTAAAAATTGTGACCTTTGATTCACACAGAATACAAAGGAAAAAAATAATTCCATACACTAGTTTTCAATCGCACCAATGAGCATCTTTAGTTGCCGTTTGTTAACAAAGGATTTTTAAGTCGCCCAACATTTACTGGTAAAATATATTCAAAGCTGAAAGAGCATGATTGAATTGGATCATAATGATATTCTTTACTCCCAAGCTTTCAGGAGCTAATTTATATTTTCGTTTCCCTTTTCCCTTTTTTCCTAAATAATTTTTTTTAACTGGACAAATAGAATTGGCTTTTCAGTCAAATTATTTTCAGTGCTAATTATTCTTTCATTGCTGTTCCTGTTGTATTAAAAAAAAAATCCTAAGTTGCCCAATCAAAGTTGAATTTTTCCATCTAAATAAATCATTTGACAAAGCAAATAAAATTGTCAAAATAGTTAATTAAATTGCAGCAATGACCAGATTCCGCTCCAGTGTTAACCTCGGCGTCCACCTAGGTTCCTACCCCTGCAGGTTCCAAAGGTTTATTTAACATGGACGAAAAATACAAATTTTCCATATATTAAGGGAACCATCTCCAAAAAAATTATTGGCACTTGGCTCCGCCCAAGTAAACCAAAATGGTTCTATAATTGTATCAAAAAAAAAAAACTAATTTTTTTTAGCTGAAAGTAAGGAGCGACATTAAAACTTAAAACGCTAAAAAAAATTAGTTTTTTTTATATAATTTCTGAACGTTTTTGAATTAATGCATGTTTGGTTTTGGCTCTCCGTACATAAATTATTAAAATGAAATTTGTATATTAATTCTTTTTTTGGCTAAATGGCTTTCTCTTAGTTTTGATCAGACGATTTTGAGAAAAAAGGGGTGGAGAAGGAGGCCTAGTTGCCCTCCAATTTTTCGGTTGCTTAAAAAGGCAACTAGAACTTTTAATTTTTAACGAACGTTTTTATTAGTAAAAATTATACGTAACTTATAAATTAGCAACTTACGTAACAAACTTTCATAATCTTATATTTTTATTATGTATACAAGGGGGTTTGTATCCTCGTTAATACCTCGCTCTTTACACTAAATCTTAAGTTTTGTCCCTTCAAGAATGACCCCTGAATCAGAAAGGCCGTAGAATAAATAGTTGAAATTACTAAAAATACTTTAGCATAAAGAGCGAGGCATTTATCTCCTCCTAAATACCTCGCTCTTTATGCTAAAGTATTTTTAGAACCTCTCATATGCGTAATAATCTCTGTTCGTTTTAAGTTTCAATGCTACTCCTTCCTTTCATTTGAAAAAACGTTTTCATGTTTATTTTTCATTGTTTTCTTATAGTAATGCTAGAAAATCATGCGCCCTTTTCCTTGAATTTTTCTTCCCCCATGACAGATTCCTCCAAGGAAAGATCCTCCAACATAGCCCCCTCCCCTCAGCCCCACCCCCCAAACAAAATAAAATCCCCCTGAAAACGTCTGTACACTTCCCAATAACCATTACTATATGTAAACACTGGTCAAAGTTTGTAACTTGCAGCCCCTCCCCCAGGGATTGTGGGAGAGTAAATCATCCCCAAATACATAGTTATTATAGTTTTTGACTATGCTGAACAAAATGGCTATCTCAAAATTTTGATCCGTTGACTTTGGGAAAAAATGAGCGTGGGAGGGGGCCTAGATACCCTCCAATTTTTTTGGTCACTTAAAAAGGGCACTAGAACTTTTCATTTCCGTTAGAATGAGCCCTCTTGCGACATTCTAGGACCACTTGGTCAATACGATGACCCCTGGGAAAAAAAACAAAAAAAAAAACAAAAAAAAACACGCACCCGTGATTTGTCTTCTGGCAAAAAATACTAAATTCCACATTTTTGTAGATAGGAGCTTGAAACTTCTACAGTAGGGTTCTCTGATACGCTGAACCTTATGGTGTGATTTTCTAATCGTTAAGATTCTATGACTTTTAGGGGGTGTTTTCCCCTATTTTCTTAAATAAGGCGAATTTTCTCAGGCTCGTAACTTTTGATGGGTAAGAACTAACTTGATGAAACTTATATATTTAAAATAAGCGTTAAAATGCGATTCTTTTGATGTAGCTATTGATATCAAGATTCAATTTTTTAGAGTTTTGGCTACTATTGAGCCGGGTCGCTCCTTACTACAGTTCGTTACCACGAACTGTTTGAACGAGAAATTCATGCTGATATCTTGAATGAGGCCCGCAACATCTTAAAAATTCTCTTTCTGAATCTAATTGTGTTCCCATGGCCGTCCTTGTATTCCATGATTGACAATTTATTTGTCCTCTCTGAATAGCAAACACTATATGTGTTTATAACTTGCTTTTGACATATTCTAACATGTTAATCTGCCACTTAAGTGATCAAGGGTATCAAATTACTTAGTTCAACTAGAAAAGCAGCGCGGCGCGGGTAATAATACCAGCTGCTTTGGGGATTTTTTAGTATACAATTTACCACTTTAAGTATCTAGTTACAAAGAATTCAGCAATAAAATGAAAGAAGGATTTGCTGGCCTATTAAGAACAAACTACAACATAAACCCATTTACTAGTCTCCAGCAATAACGAATCGACAAAATTTGACAAAGTACTTATCTATTTCTGATTTGTATTGTGGTTCGATTATGCTCCATGTTCTATTTTTTCACGAATTACAGCTGAAACTCTTGGTTCGATTCTTTTGTATTTTTTTATATTATTTTTGTAGAGTTGGTGGGTTTCCCTGGTTTGAGTGGAGCTTTTGGACTAGTCAAATAAAAAACAAAAAAGAACAAAAAAAAAACAAGTTTTCTGAACTAATCGTAAAGAGCTACATTAAAACTTAAAATGAAAGACATTATTCTGTATATGAGGGGAGCTGTCCCTTCCTTAATTTATCGCTCTTCATGCTAAAGTATTAACTTATAAACGATTCTTATTCTAATTAAGCGGCCCTTGTGTTTCAGTAGTCTCTCTTAAGGAATTGCGACAAGTCAAGCTTTCGTGCGAAGAGTGAGGCATTGAGGAGGGGTAGGTCCCTTCATGCACATAGAATTTTTTGTTCCTTTAAGTTTTAATCTTGCTCCTTACTTTTATAAAAAAAGAAATTTTTTTTTATTTAATTCCAAATATTTTTTTTTAATAACTCTTCGAAATTTGCCTCCCCCTCCATTATAAATATTTTTAATGGAGCGAATTCTTCCATGTAAATTTCCTCAATTTTCCCAGGGATGAGTAAAATCTTCGCCCCTGGAAAATTCCATCCTCACTGAAAATTACCCCGAAAAATCTCCAGCAGACGGTTCCACTTAGAAAAATATTCTAAGCCTACTTTCATTCCAAAAAAGACTCGTTTTTATTTAATTTCTTATATTTTGTCCAAGCAAGCCGACAATCCCCCCCTACTTAGTAAATTTTCCCCGGACATCCCCCTCCCCCCTCAAAAAAGAAACTTTCTGTTCCGGAAAACTTCCCGATGGAGTATTTCTTCTGTGAAAAACTCCTCCATGGACAGTTTTTTTCCATGGTAAAATCCCCTTGGGGACTTTATCCCGCAGTAAACCCAGCCAGGTTGTAAATTCCCTCTCGTGGTAAATACCCACACAATTTCAACCTGCTGAAAATTTCTCTGGACAGCTTCACTGGAACATCTGCAAATGAAAATAGTGGGTCTCCAAACAAATAGTGAGACGAATAAAGGAATTTCGTATAGGAGTTCTGGCAAATATCCCGTAAAAATTTCCCCTTGAAAGTTGTCCCTTGAAAATTTCTGCCCCAAGGAAAATTCTACCTGTGGAAATCCCTCGTAGAAATCTCCCCTCTCCCTGAAAAATGTCTGCATACCCAAAAACAAATGCTATATATTAAAGAATTGACAAAAAAAAAAAAACAATCGGCAAACATAAAGCACTTCCCCAGGTGCTGTGGGAGGCCAAGCCATCTCTAGAGACCTTGGTGTCATTTGGGAGGGGATAGTTGACCCTCGGTAATTTGGAGAAAAAATGATTATAAAACTCATGCCCCTTGACTCTCCGGATGTGGGCCCCTTTTGCCACCCAATAAAAATGCCAGAGCTAGGCCCCTCTCTAGAGACGTAGTTATTGGACCTTACATTGATGCTTAAAGAAATGTCTATCTCAAAATTTGCGTCGGATGGCTTTGGGGAAAAGGGGTAGGAGGGAGGTCTAATTACCCTCCTATCTTTTCGGTCGCTTAAAAAGGGGACTATAACTTGCAATTTCCGTTTGTATGAACACTACTTTTTCGATCTTCTAGTACCATTGGTTCGACACAATCATCCCTGGGTAAACAAATAAATACGGATTTGTGGTCTTCCTCCTTGCAAAAGATTCAAAATTCTACATCTTTCAGATGCGACTATGAAAGTCCTAAAGATCCCTTGACTTTTCTGGGTGTCTCCCCTCTTCTTCGAAAATGAGACAAATTTTCTCAGGTTTGTAGATTTCAGCATAAACAGCCAATTCTTTTGATATATCTATTGTTACCGAAATTCCGTTTTCCATACTTTCAGTTAAAATTGATTCGAGTCGCTCCTTACTTACAATTCGTTACCACGAAGTGTTAAATTCCAAATATATAAGATTCATTATATATAATATTCATATATATTCCAAATATATAATGTTCTAGATAAATAAGGTATCTCAGCTTCTAAAAGTCAAGTCAGACAGTTCGTGGTAACAAACTGTATGTAAGAAGCGACTAGACTCAATAGCCACCGGAACTACAAAAAACGGAAGTTTTATCTTAATAAATGCATCAAAAGAATTGGCTTTTTATTATTCTAAATATGTAATATTCATTAAGTTTAGTGTTACCCATCAAAAGCTACGAGCCTGAGATAATTTTCAAAAACTGCAAAAACGGAATTTTTATATTAATAAATGTATCAAAAGAATTGGGTTTTTATGCTTGTTCTGAAAATATAATATTCATTAAGTTTAGTGTTACCCATCAAAAGCTACGAGCCTGAGAAAATTTGCCTGATTTTCAAAAAGGGGGAAACGTCCCCTAAAAGCCTTGTAATTTTAATAAAAATCATATCATAAGATTCAACGCATCAGAAATCTCTTACTGTAGAGGTTTCAAGCTACCCTCTGTAGAAATGTGATTTTTTTATTTTTGTCAGAAGAAAGATCATGAATTCTTTCTTATTCTTTCTTTGTTTTGTTTTTTTTTCCCAGGGGTACTCATATCAAAACAATGCTCCTAGAATATTGGAAGAATACTGATTCGAACGGAAATTAATGGTTCTATTGCCATTTTTAAGTTACCAAAAATATTGGAAAGCAACTAGCTTCCTTCCCATGCGCTTTTTTCCCTGAAATCGTCCAATCAAAATATCTGAATTCTTACAGCCGTTTTTCTTCAGTGTAACTGAAAGGTCCAATAATCATGCCCTTTGGATAACAAGACCCCCAAAAGCCCCAGAGGAAAGCCTTTAAGTTATGAGATTTGCCCACTGTTAACGAATAATATTTTCATTGGGAGGTATACAGACATTCTTAGGGGGAGGGGGGATTTTTTCCAGGGAAATTTTTAACAAGGACAATTTTACGTGGGTAGGGAGAGATTTTTGGGGCGAAGTTTACGATAATTTTTTTTTTGTCCCGATTCTTTACGAATGATTGATGAAACACGCTATTTCATGGGTCATTTGATTAGAATAAGAAGAATCTTTAAAAGTGCAGAACAACTTTGGTGTGAAGAACGAGGCATCGAGGAGGGGGGAGTCATTTCATATAAGAAATAATTTCTTTTCGTTTTAAGTTCGAATTTTACTCCTTACTTTCAGCTGAAAAAGAGTAGTGACCGCTTTGTGGATTCCATGACACAAATCCCTGGATTCCACGACACACACATCCCTGTAATCCACGACAGACATATCCTGGGATTCCATGATAGTCCTATCCCGTCATTCGACGACATCCAGCAGGTGTTTGTTATGTAATGGGGTATGTTTTCTAAGGGATGCAGGTGTTAATTACCTAATAGTTTACTTTTTAAAAAAAACCTGCGAGGGCTAAGGCTTCCTTATTCAAGTCTTAGACGTGGGTGTTACATAATACACACGGTTCAAAAGTGGGCAGGATTGTGGTTTGGGATTGGAGGAGGCACATTGGGAGCTAGAATCGGTTGAAACAGGGAGTAAACCAGTAGAATCGGAAGTGGAACTGTTGTAAGCGGGGGGTCAGAAGCAGGGGAAGCGAAATTGGCCTTCACCTTATTGAAGAAGTATAAAGAATTGTTTTAGGAATGATGAGGGGGAGCTAGAGGGTACCAAAAGGCCAGTCATGGTATAGCAAGGTCGCATGAAATGATATGGCTTGTCACGGACGATTGGCTTGCAATAACACAAACCAATGGATTTGATGTATGATTTTCAACTAGAAAATATCTGAAAAATGTCTTAGGAGTGATGAGGGGCCAAAGGGTCAGTAATAGTGTGACACGGTGGTGTGAATTGACATGGTGTATCACGGAGGGTTGGGTTGCAAAAACATGAAGCAACAGATTTAGTGCGTGATTTTTCCATCTGAAAAATATCTTAGAAATGATTAAAGGGTACCATAGGGTCAGTAATAGTGTGGCAAGGGGGTGTAAGTTGACACGGTGCATCACGGAGGGTCTGATTGCAAAAACGTGAACCAATGGATCTAATGCATGTTTTTAACAAGAAAGTATCTGAAAAATGTATTAGTAATGGTTAGGTGATGGTACAGGGTTCCAGAGGGCCAGTCACAGTGTGGCACAGACTAGAAAATAATATATAAAAAAACATATTCATCGGCGTATTATAATGTCAGGTAACGCTTAAACGATGGTGACAGGTGGCGAATGGTGCCACAAGGAGCAGCTGCTTAATGTCTTGGTTGTGTTAAGCGTTTTTTTGGGGGAGGGGGCACCATGAAGGGTTTTCTTAAGGAAAACATGGGCCGATGGAGTTTAAGCATAATTTTTATCAAGATAATGAGTGAAAATGCTTTAGAAATGACGAAGGGGTGTTAGAGAATGCTTTGTGTCAGCCGTTGAGCGTCAGAGCCTAGAAATTAGCATGGAACATCGCGATCTAACAATGAAATGGTGGATCTTCTTTGTTCAAATGAAAACAAAGGTTATTATTTTTTATAAATTAATTTTTTGACAGGAAAATGTTTTAAAACTCTTAGGTGTGATAATTTGCCCCCTGAGGGTGTCATTGGGGCTGGTACATTGTGCCACACTGGCCTCAATTGCTAGACGTCATCAGAAGAAATGCTATTCGAGATTTTTTCATTAAGTTTAAACGATCGATTCAAGTTTAAACGAATATTTTTGTGGGAAAATGCCCAAAATATGCCAATTGTGCAATAATGCCGGCTAGAGGTTGCCGTTTGTCAGCAATTCACTGTCACAGGTTGAGATTTGCCATGATACATCTCAGTCTAGTTCAAATTAAAAATGGTCATTTTTTGGTTTATAAATTTATTTTCGAGAGAAAAAGGTTGAAAACCGTTATGTGCGATAATTTTTCCGCAGAGGGTGTCACAGGGGGGGGGGTGCATTGTGCCACACTTGCCTCAATTGCTAGGAGTCAGTAGAAGAAACACTAATTCTTTTTTTAATAATGTCTGCTACATGGTGCCGTGTGTCAGTCATTGAGTGTCAAAGACTGGGAATTCAGAGAAACTAACAGGAAGAAAAAATGAACAAAACATAGAATTAAGTTACATGTCTTGTGCCCTTATTTTCCTTTGTTTTAAGCAAACTTGGATCATTTTGAAAGAAAATATTGCAAAAAATTCTCTAAGAAGGTAATTTTCTTATGTTTTGAGCAAGTTTATGTCATTCTCTAAGAAAATATTTCTAGAAATTCTCTAATAAAGACCCCCCAAAATGTTAAGATTACATCGCTAAGAAGTGAAGAATTCATTGGTATGGGTTTATAATCTAAAGCGTTACTTCGCAAGCAGCCGCACTTCATATATAACTAAATTCTAGTAACCGATTTTTACCTCTGCATATCAATTATTGCAGTCATAAGAAACACCCAATCAATAGCTTAATACTTCTAGTAAGTGGGATATTCTAGTAAGTGGGATCCCAAACTTTTAATCGGATGAATTTGTGGGGAAGGAAATAGGGGGGGGGGACTGAGCTCCGTTAACTTTTGACTCTCAAAAGGGCACTAGAACTTTCGATTGTAAATTGAATATGACCACTCCAAAGTTTATACGACCCCTTTTTTAATAAAAAACCTAACACGTTAGCAACAGGCAACCTGCATAACTTAAAGCAAATGCCCCTGAGGCCTGGGGGTTATCAACTCCATAAGTATAGCTGTTGGATCTATGGACTATTTTGAACAAAATTGTAGTCTCAAAATTTTGATCGGATGTATTTGGGGAAAAGGATAAGGAAGGATGAAATTTGATGATTGCTTCTCCAGCACTTTTCGCTCTAAAAACAGGAAATAAAACTTCTAGAAGAAAGTTTACACGACCACCCCTTCCATAGGAAGTGCTTCTGGGAACAAAAATAACACATTAAATACTTATGGCTCGTTTAGACTAAGCCTGAATAAGGGGACTACGGGGTGATACCTCCCTTCGTATTGCAAAAAAATGTCCCAGACATAACTCACAGCCCATGACCCTTGGGCCTTAGTCCACCCCAGAGCTATAGTTACTTGACCATTGGACGGTTTTGAACAAATGGCTATTTTAAAATATTTTCAACAAAATCTCAAAATTTTAATCTGATACATTAGAGGAAAAAGGGTATAGGGGGGATCGTTTCCATCACATTTAATTTCAACTCTTAAAAGGGGCCCCAGTACTTTTACTTCTAATCGAATAAGCCCCCTTCAAAGTTTCTGGGGCCACCCTTTCCGTATAAAACACATCTGGGAAACAAAAATAATGCAGTGAATCATTATTTCTCTTTATTATAGGCAGCGGTATAGCGTCGCCTCTGATTATAGTGATTTATTTTCATTTGTTTTTGATGTTTTGAAAAACAAAGCACACTCTTAAAGATAGAAGTATATTTTGAATAAAACTGTTCAAGTTGGCTAATCAAGTCAATCAACCCACTATTTGGTTGTTGGATTTGGCAGTAAGGATTTTTTAAACTAAATTTGTTGAGTAACCAGCACCATTTTTATTTAAGAAACAATAAAACATTTGTCAGTCACACAAGGTGGCAAATGTAAGAAATTTAATGTGTTAATTGTTTTATCATCTACCCTTATATTTTACAAGTTAAAGTGGAATTTGGAATCCCTATAGACTTTGATGACCGAGTAGCAAGTATATTGAGGAAAACAATATGTAACTGTTATCGAAAGCTTTATCTTTACTAAAATCCAATTGAATAAGAAGAAAAAATACCTACATCACGCTCGGTAGTTGATAAGGACCAGCCCGTATCACTTATCAACGGATGCCCCTCCAAACATCTCTCATCAAAGAACGGAAAACACCACCAACGAATTCAGCATCGAATTTCCAGTGCATTGCTGGAGGTCTCATCATGCGACCTGTCAAACTCATCCATTTAACTGACGATATTCTACCTGTCAAATTCTTGACATAATCATCGTTGTAGCCAAGTGCCAATTTACGAAGCCTCATTATCTAGCAATCAAGAATAGGCTCAAACAATTTCAATAGATCAAATTGCCTGTGGATTCTAAGACCTAGTTTGTTAGTTACTTTGTTCGAGACTTGATTGCAGAACCAAGGTAAGATTGAGGTGATCTATGTTTGCGCCCTAGGCATACGAGTATAAAAGAGGCTAAATATGTGACACATGAAAAATACTTTTCCAGGCAAATTTTCTCCGCCTTGGGTTCTGTTCATACGTGCTGGATAACACTCATAGTCTATGGATTCTAATTAAGTACTTCCATGGAATATTTTGTATTCTCCTATTGGCTACCGTTGTGCACCAGGGTGTCCAGCTTATATTTTCTAATTTTACCATAGAGTAAAAATAAGTTTTAGTTCTTTGATGTGAATTCTTAGATGTTTGAAAATTTAAATTAGTGCCGAAGCTTTTAAAAGCACAGAAAATAACTGAATAATATGATTTTTCGTCAAACAGTGGGAATTGGAGGCATTATTACACTTTTTTACAATCTTGGTTAGACTCTCCATCATCAGGTCGCAGGTCTTATATTTTTATTACGTATATGAGGGGATTTGCCCCCTCGTCAATGCCACGCTCTTTGCACTAAAGCTTGAATTTTGTTCCAATTCTTTAAGAATGACCCCCGAATCATAAAGGCCGTTGAATAAATAGTTGAAATTATTAGAAATACTTTAGCATAAAGAACGAGGTATTGTGGAAGAGACGAACCCCCTTATATACGTAATGATTTCTGCTCGTTTTAGGTTTTAATATTGCTCCTTACTTCCAGCTGAAAAACTCTTTTTTTATTTATTTTCTCATTGTTTTTTAAGTAATGCTAGAAAATCCTGCGGCCCCTTCATGGAAGTTATCTTCCCTCATGACATATTCCTCCAAGGAAGGATCCTCATACGTGAACCCCTCCCCAGGACCCAGCCACACCCTCCTCAGCACGAAAAAGTCCCCCTGAAAACATCTGTACACTTCCCAATAACCATTACTATATGTAAACAATGGTCAAAGTTTATAACATGCAGCCCCTCCCCCGGAGACGTGGGAGATCAAGCCATCCCGAAAGACATAATTATTAGGTTTTTCGCTTATGTTGAAGAGAAAAACTTTCTCAAAATTTTGATCCGTTGACTTTGGAAAAAAATGAGCGTGGGATGGGGCCTAGGTGCCCTTCAATTTTTTTGTCACTTAAAAAGGGCACTAGAAATTTTAATTTCCGTTAGAATGAGCCCTTTCACGACATTCTATGACCACTGGGTCAATAAGATCACCCCTGGGCAAAAAAAAAAAAAAAAAACAAATAAACACGCACCCGTGATCTATCTTCTGGGAAAAAATACAAAATTCCATATTTTTGTAGATAGGAGCTTCAAACATCTACAGTAGGGTTCTTTGATACGCTGGATCTGATTGTGTGATTTTCGTTAAGATTATTTGACTTTTAGGGGGTGTTTTCCCCTATTTTCTAAAATAAGGTAAATTTTCTCAGGCTCTTACCTTTTGATGGGTAAAACTAAACTTGATAAAACTTATGTATTTACAATCAGCGGAAAAATACAATTCTTTTGATGTAGCTATTGGTATTGAAATCCCGTTTTTTAGAGTTTCGGTTACTATTGAGCCGGGTCGCTCCTTACTACAGTTGGTTAAAACTTACCACGAACAGTTTGATGAAAAACTTCAGCGTAAAGAGCGGGGCGTTGAGAAGGGAAGAGCCCCTTTCATACACGGAGTGATTTCTGTTCGTTTTAAGTTTTAATTTCGCTCCTTACTTTCAGTTTTATTTAATTTCTAAACGTTTTTGAATTAATGCATGTTTGATTCTTCCTCTCCGCACATAAATTATTAAAATGAAATTTGCATATTAATTCTTTTTTGGCTAAATGGCTTTCTCTTAGTTTTGATCAGACGATTTTGAGGAATAAGGGGTGGGGAAGGAGGCCTAGTTGCCCTCCATTTTTTCGGCTACTTAAAAAGGCAACTAGAACTTTTAATTTTTTAATGAACGTTTTTATTAGTAAAAAATATACGTAACTTAAGAATTAACTTAGGTAACAAACTTCTATATTCTTATATTTTTATTATGTATATGAGGTGGTTTGTCCCCTCGTTAATACCTCGCTCTTTGCACTAAATCGTAAGTTTTGTCCCAATTCTTTAAGAATGACCCCTGAATCAGAAAGGCCGTAGAATAAATAGTTGAAATTACTAAAAATGCTTTAGCATAAAGAGCGAGGTATTTAGGAGGAGAAGAACCGCTCATATGTGTAATAATCTCTGTTCGTTTTAAGTTTTAATGCTACTCCTTACTTTCAATTGAAAAAAAAACTTTTTCATGTTCATTTTTTCATTGTTTTTTTTTATAGTAATGCTAGAAAATCCTGCGTCCTTTTCATTGAATTTCTCTTCCCCCATGACATATTCTTCCAATGAAAGATCCTCCCACATAGTCCCCTCCCCTCAACCCCCCAAAACCAAAAAGAAATCCCCCCGAAAACGTCGGTACACTTCCCAATAACCATTACTGTATGTAAACACTGGTCAAAGTTTGTAACTTGTAGCCCCTCCCCTGGGGACTGCGGAGTAGTAAGTCATCCCCA
This sequence comes from Artemia franciscana, assembly GCF_032884065.1. NCBI lineage: Eukaryota > Metazoa > Arthropoda > Branchiopoda > Anostraca > Artemiidae > Artemia > Artemia franciscana. The sequence continues at coordinate 26,414,039 of NC_088864.1, forward strand.
AAGACAAAGTTATTACGATTTTCGGAACAAAATGGCTATCTCAAAATTTTGATCCATTGACTTTGGGGAAAAAATGAGCGTGGGAGGGGGCCTAGGTGCCCTCCAATTTTATTGGTCACTTAAAAAGGGCACTAGAACTTTTTAATTCCGTTAGAATGAGCCCTCTTGCGCCATTCTAGGACCACTTGGTCGATACGAAGACCCCTGGGAAAAAAAACACGCACCCGTGATCTGTCTTCTTGCAAAAAATACGAAATTCCACACTTTTGCAGATAGGAGTTTGAAATTACTTCTGTAGGGTTCTCTAATACGCTGAATGCGATAGTGTGATTTTGGTTAAGATTCTATCACTTCTAGGGGGTGTTTCCCCCTATTTTCCAAAATAAGGCAAATTTTCTCAGGATTGTAACTTTTGATAACAAAAACTAAATTTGATGAAACGCATATATTTAAAATCAGCATGAAAATCCAATTCTTTTGATGTATGTCTTAGCATCAAAATTCTGTTTTTTTACAGTTTTGCTTACTATTGAGCCGGGTCGCTCTTTACTACATCGTTACCACGAACTGTTTGAAAAACTGAAAAGTGAGACACAACCAATTAATTTCAATTATTGATATGTACAGTTTATCAGCAAGAAATCGGGAGTTTATAGGGCTGGCACCCAAACCATATCTTGGTTAGGTCTGGGTACGATTTGAAAATAATCAAAAATTGAATTGAAAAAAAGATTCAACTTGAACTAAGGAACAACATTACGATTTATAACGAGCATATATTATTCTGGTATGAAGGCCTGTCCCCTTTTCATCCCCTCACTCTATACGCTAGAGTTTGACTTTTTTGTTCTGACTCTTTAAGAAAGACTGCTGATACACAAGGGTCGTTGATTTGAATAAGAAGCTTTTTTAAACCACTAAAAACTTCAGCGTAATGAACGGAGGGTTGAGGAGGGGACAGCTTTGCTCACATACCAAATAATGTCTGTTTTTTTTTAAGTTTTTATGTTGCATCTTATTTTCAGTTGCAAAAACATTTTTTTATTTGATATTCTAAATATGAATAAACTTCCCTAAAAACATTTTCAAGTGTACGAACACAGGCAATTGGGAATTAAAGATGTTTTGTTTACTGATTGTCCTCTAAAACATTTGGACTGATAATCTTATTGATCTATACAGATTTTAATTGATAAGCCTGGGCACATACGCAGAGATTTTCTCATGGGGTCTAATGGTAAAAAAAGAGAGTATTCCATTGTTTGAATAAGAAATGCCAAGATCCTCAAAAAAACTTATCATTTTTATTTGGGGGTAGGATCCAGGCCCAGAGGCCCTTTTTCTTCGTATGTGCATGCATTATGCTTTTAATGCTCAAGGAATCGTTGAAACCTGATTTTCATCCTTTTTCTCTGGTGTTGGATAATTAATTTTTTAATAATTTAATTATTTTTTTAATTATTTAATTATATTCCTTTAATATTTACTATTTTAATATTAACTATTTATTATATTTTAATTTTTTTATTATTTTTTTTTATTCTTGAAGCAGTAAAAAAAGGAAGTTAAAAGTTTATATGTAAACAGTAATAGCAGTGAGGGATTCCCCTCATACAAGGTCACTTATTCTTGTTTTAATGTCCCTTTTTGGGCAAAAAACATTTTGGGCTTCACAATTAAATAGAAGGACTAATTTGAGGTTTTGTTTTAAACCCGTCAGAACTTCTTTTCCTTCTTGACGTTTAATAAAAAATTTGATTCCCTGTCACTAAATCAGAGTTTAATAGTCGTTGTTGACTACATTATTTTGAAGGAATATTTTTCGAATGCATAAATATGATATCCAGCTGAGAGATTTTTTTCCCATTAATAATTGCCTTTACCTTGTCACAAAGGTATATTTTAGCTTAGAGTGCTAACAAGACTTATCGCATGTCTATTATCATTTCTAACTGACAGCAACTACAGAGCAGGCCTTTTTATACCAAATTTTCAACAAGCCCCTGCTTTAAGCTGTCAATAACCCAAACATGAAGATCATGACAGGCAATTGTCAATATAAAACTAACAGGCCACCTAGTATCACTCATTTCCTCCTGGATTAACCCCTTGCTGATCGCGTGATGAATAGAAAGAATTCTGAAACCCCAAACGGGATATTAATGTCTTTGTCTTAGTTATTAGCTTTAAGTGGAAATGAACGAGGTGCTATCAATTTACTAGCTGAGAATTTATCTGAACTATTTCGTATTTTGGTTCCTTTCAAATATCAAATAGTAATAAAACCAAGGTCATTGTAAACAGGAATGTTTGAAACTTATTTAGCACATATTTTGATATCCGAGTTCATAAAACCAGAGTTGGAGATTACGCTCCCTCTTCCTCTTCTACTATGTCTGTATAAAAAAAAGAAACTGCGGCAAACATTGTATTTGATTCTTATAAAAGTATTTTTCATAATTTTCTGTATAATGTTTAAATAGATTGTATTAGTAAATGTAGACAGATAATAGTGATGTTTATTGTGATTATTCATCAATCAGTTTTTCAGCTAAATTTTACTGGTATCTAATTTAATTAACATTATTTTTGTCAAGTGATTCCTCTGGACGGAGATTGACGAATCTCTCCTTCTTGTTTGCAACATTAAGCGTCCAGAATTTGTATTTTTATAAGTGATTTCATTATTGAAACGAAGGTATTATTTCTTATATTTTTACATGTAAAAGAAAATATGCGAATAGGTTTGCAAACCACAAAAGAACTGCTTGGGGAACCAAAGCTTATTAAGGGCTATTTAAACACAGACTAAAGAAATAAAGACGTTAAGTAAGCAAAAAGAAGAGAGAAAGGAGAAAAGAGCCCAATGATAAGAAAACGGATTTATAAAAAATAAACTTTTTTTAAAACATCATAACTCATTTAAAATAAATTAGAAATATTTTCAAGGATGGTATACCATACCATATCTTCCTCCGATCTGTGCTTTATTTCCTCTGGGAGGAGGTTTTATACTTTAGAACTAGACTAAATTGTCTTGCTTTTTACATACGAACAGTGAGTTTCCAAACGCTACTATCCCCTTAAGACTCCGTCAGCAATTTCACAGACTGTTTTCCTAAGATCAGCCCTTCCGTCTTCCACATTGTCAAATTCTAAATTCTCCAATTTAGTATTCAACTGTTCCTGGGAATTTTTCCCAAATTATCATCCTAGAGTCTACCAACATCATAACTTCCCGGAAGGCAGTTAATCATCCGAAATTTCAGCTTTAAATTAACCCTAGAGACTACTAGATGGTGATCTTTACTTTTATCATAAATAGCAACCCTCCTGCATACCCAGGTATCTTGTATTAATCCTGCCAGTCTTCGGTTTAATAATATAATCAATGGTATTGACCATTATGTGAATACCATGTTAACTTATGGGCTATTTTATGGCCAAACACCGTATGGGTTATAACTGTTTTGTTATATCTACAAAATTGCAGCAGTCTGTAGCCATTACTCTTTTCTTTTCTTATACCAAATTTACCTAGGCTATGATACCATCTATCTGATACTATTCTACCAGCCTGGGTGTTACTTCTCCAAATAGAATACTTTTTTTGTCTATTTGCTACTGTAACTGTACGTAAAATTCATCTGAGTTACTATTATCAAGAGCCATACTCTCTGTCTACGTACCCCATCCTTCCTGCCTGAGTAAATAAATTCAACATCAGCTAATTTCATGCCTCCTGTCTTTGAGATATGAGTTTCTAGAACTCCTAATAAGTCCAGTTTGGATCGTCTGAATTCGTAGGTCAAAATGTTTACAAGATAGTCATTTCTTAACATCGTAACATTCCAAGTTCCAATTTTCTTATTCTGTAAATCGTTGAAATAATTTTGGCCTTAGAAAAACAATGGTCCTGGATAACAGTGCAGGACGGGGACCAACACAACTTCTCAAGTCTACACCAAAGCGTGTAACCCGGCTTAGAACTGGACAGCAAGAAGTCCATGGGACCTCCAGTATTAATGGAGGCTTTGTGCAATCCTGGGCCCATCTTGGCCACGAAACAGTTTTCAGCACTTGAACATGCTCTTCTATCAACAAGAGTCGAAATCCTGCACATACAGTCTCAAGCTACGGTGAGGAGAAAAAGCAACCCGTAGTAGATAAATTAGGTAAGAAGAGGCTTTTCAGCTATAAGCAAGGAGAGACCCAGCTCAACAGTTGCCGAAACTCTAAAAACCGGAATTTTGATGCGAATAAATATCTAAAAAATTGCCTTATTATGCTGATTCCAAATATATAAGTTTCATTACGTTTAGTGTTACTCATCAAAGGCTACTCATCTCAGTCTTACTTACGAACCAAAGAAAATTTACCTGATTTTCAAAAAAAGGTGAAAACACCCCCTAAAAGTAAAGCAAAAACTTAATAATAATCATAACATCAGAGTCAGTGCACCTGAGAACTCTACTTTAGAGGTTTCATGCAAAAAATGTGAAATTTTGTATTTTTTGCCAGAAGAAAGATCACGGGTGCATGTTTGCTTGTTTGTTTTTATGGCACTTGGTATTAACCAAGTGACATATAGCAATCGCAAATTATGTCTGTCGGTCTGTCTGTCTGTCTGTCGGTCCCGGTTTTGCTACTTTAGGCACTTTTAGGTAAGCTAGGACGATGAAATTTGCCAGGCGTATCAGGGACCGGATCAATTTAAATTAGAAATAGTCTTTTTCCCGATTTGACCATCTGAGGGGGGGAGTGTGGGGCTCGTTAATTCTTAAAAATCTCTTGTTTTAAATCTCAACTGGATCCAGTGTCACTGTGGGGGGCAGTTGGGGGGAGCAGAAAGCTTAGAAAAACTTAAAGCGGAGAGATCAGGATGAAACTCGATGGGAAGAATAAAAACCTGTCTAAGATACGTGACTGACATACACGGACCGGATCTGCTCTCTTTGGTGGAGTTTGGGGGGGGGGGGGTAATTTTGGAAATTGAGGTATTTGTAACTTACGAAAGGGTGACCAGATCTTAATGAAATTTTATATTTAGAAGGATCTTGTGCTTTAAAGCTATAATTTTAAATTCTGACCAGATCCTGTGACATTGGGGGGAGTTGGAGGGGGAAACCGGAATTCTTGGAAAACGTGAAAATTGTGGTATTTTTATCTTACGAATAGGTGATCAGATCTTAATGAAATTTGATATTTAGAAGGAATCCATGTCTCAGAGCTCTTATTTCAAATCCCGACCAGATCTTTTGACATTTGGGGGAGTTGGAGGGGGAAATCTTGGAAAACACTTGGAGTGGAGGAATCGGGATGAAGCTTGGTGGATAAAATAAGCAAATGTCCTTGATACGTGATTGACGTAACCGTACTGGATTTGCTCTCTTTGGGGGAGTTGGTGGGAGGGGTTCAGTGGTTTGGCGAGTTTGATACTTCTGGACGTGCTAGGACGATGAAAATTGGTAGGCGTGTCAAGGAGCTGCACATATTGACTTGATAAAGTCGTTTTCTCAGATTTGACCATCTGGGGGGCTAAAGGGAGACGAAAAATTAGAAAAAAATAGGTATTTATAACTTACGAGTGGGTGATCGGATCTTAATGAATTTTGATATTTATAAGGACATCGTGACTCAGAGCTCTTATTTTAAATCCTGACCGGCATTAAGCCTCTGATTTTCCTTTTAAATCAATCTATTGATTCTTAGAATTTTGTTAGAGCTCATATCATATGAGCTCTTGGCTCTTAGCTCTTCTTGCCTCGTCACAAGTGCCATATGAGCTCTTAGCTCTTGTTTTAGTATGTTGTTAATTCCGTGAGAGGGATCATTCAAATGAAAATTAAAAGTTCTGATGCCCTTTTTAAATGACCAAAAAGAATGAAGGGGGCAACTTGGCCCCCTCCCATGCCCTGTTTTCTAAAAATCATCCGATCAAAATTATGAGATAGCTGGTTATTTGGTGGATGATGTCGCTGGTTATTTGGTTTGTAACGGGGTCAATGGTGTGAACCTGTAAGCTCAGCCAGAGTCGACCCAGCTCTAAATGGGTACCAAGAGAAATATGGCAGGGGAACAAGGGAAGCCTCGCATAACTTGCCCCCAACCACGTATTGACCTCCCGACGAAGGCATTGAGTCAGGAGATCGATACCTGTGCAATGCAGACCATTGGTCAGCATGCAAAAAATTTATTTTTTGTGTATGTAGCTGAAAGGCCAAATAGAATTGTTTTTGGAGATAACCTAACCCCCCACAGCCCCAGGGCAAGTATTTTTAAGTTTTAAAAACTCGCCCATTGTGTGCAGCATTTGTTATTGTGAAGTATGTATACATCTTTTGGGCGGGGGGGGGGTATTTTCTGTTAGGGAGACTCTACATGGGATAATTTTCCATGGGGAGGGAAGTTTCTGGGGTGCGAATTTTTCAGGGCAAACCCCTGTATTGGTCCTTACTTTAGTTGAAAAATTCGTGTATTTATTCAACCCAGTGTAAAGTTTAAATTGCAATGTGATATTTTTGTTCCTAAACAAAAAAGTTAAAAGAAAGTTAAAAAATATCTCTAAAATATCATTATAGAAAGACTAAACTAAGGTGTTTCTAAAAAAAAAACATTTTAAAAGCAAAGGGTGAAAGAGAAGAATTGAAGAGCAAGGACACTTCAATTTTAGTTTTAGAAAATATATAATAAATAAATTTAAATTGAATTTCAAGGTTTGATTCCAAAGTCGACTGTAAAAGCGTTAAAATAGCAAATAAATCAGCATAACAAAAATAACAAAAAGAAAAAATACGAACTACAAAGGTGAACAACATATTATGCAATTTTTAAATAAGTCTTTCAGAAAAAACTAGTAATCAGTTGCGTCAATTGGGGTGGTTCTGGGAAAGGGAAATTCACATCGTCCTCGTATATTCTCCTCTTCATTTCAAAAAATGTTTTTTGATATTTTCATTGAAAAAAATCTCTTTTATGAATGTCATTGAAAAGCTTAAAAATAACACGGTTGCCCTTCCCCTTCTTGATCTTGGAAAATAGTTTTTCCTCTTGTACCCTGGGTTTTTTGTATTCACGCCACTGACAATAATAATTAAAATGTAATGTTAGAGGTATATGATTAATTAAACCGACAACGTAAGCTCATAGAGTTTGGCATACTAATTAGTGTTACGATAAATGAAAAGAAGACAAATTGGAATCTTTTTTTGTGTAATCTTTTGTTATACTACGTAAAATACGCAATTTGGTCTTGGAATCTCCAGGCAAGTTAAGCAGAATCTCGTTAATATATATTGAATTATGGTCGGTTGTGCGGAACATTCTATTTATGAATCGATCAAGGATATCCGTCAATTATGTCCGGCCCAGATCCGAACAGTGTGTCTTTAATGTCAATCCATGGCCATTATTTTCAGATGAGAAGATTTCCAAGACAGCTCTTATGGCTAATAGATCCAATTGACCAAAGATTATGAAGAGATAATCAATATTCTTATTGAATGGTTCTGTACAAAAGGGATATTACAAGTTCACTATTGTGGGTCATCTATTGAAATTTTGGCCAATAGAAATTCTGACTACAATAAATTTTATTCTGACTTAAAAAACCGACGATTTTGAAAAAAAATCTGCTATTATAGGAATTTCTACGAAGGCTTCGGATTTAGGGGCCCCGATTTTCAGGAAATTCATCTAAGGACCCTTTTTATTGCCACGCAGAGGTAAAATTTTGAGAGAAACTAATTTATTTTTTTTTTCATTTTATTAGGCATTGGAATCCTTTAGAAAGAAAGGAGGTGGATTGGGCAAGGAACTTCATATTTTTTTTTCAAAGGAGGGGACCGGGCGAAATAATTGTTTTCTCTCAATCCAGTCGTATGTGCTGCCAAGTTAACAAGATGGTCAATCCGTAACATCTTGGGAACGGCTTCGGGTATCAACTTAAATATTTCAAGGAGTATTGACTAGGAAGAAGGATTTGCTAGGTGCTGAACTGTGGCTCTGGAATAGACAGAAATATTAAATCAGGGCAAAAACACCATATTTATTATATCTTGGGAATATTTTGGGGGTTAGAGTTAAAATTTTCAGGTTATATAGGAGAAAGAAGAGTAGAGGCAAGGGACTTCCATTTTCTTAGGGGGGTATATAAAATGGCTCTCTGATTCACCAAACCATTTTTGCTCTTTAAGCTTCCATCAGAATTCGAATTTATTCACGTCAAAGTATTGAAATATTACCCAAGCCGTTTAGAGGGTTTAGGATAGAGGAGAAGTGGCATAATCACTTATTTCTAAAACTTGATTAACCTTGTGATATTATTTTGTTATTGTTGTGGTGCTATTGGTATTATGATAAATAAAAATACGCTGCTCAAAAGTCAGTAAAACGCAAGTGATGCTCAAGCCTTTAAAGGGCTTAGAGGGTGTTAGTCCTACTGCTACATGTGGTAATTTCTTGTTGTTTTAAGTTTGACTGGATTGTTCGTTTCAAAGTCAGTTTGTTTTTGGGATTCTTTGATTCATCTATATTCTACAGAAAAGTGTGTTCGATTTGTTTGATGTGATTAAAATTTCTTTCTTTTCGGGTTCAATTTATTGATTGATAGTAATTTGTGTTAGTTTTAAGGTGAAATTATCCCATGACTTAATTTCTTCTCATCTAAGGTTTAAGCGTAGCTCTATACTTTCCATCAAGAACCTCTTTTTCACAGGCATTTTCTAAAATTAATACCAAAACAGAAAGGATTATATATTCTAATTTAACGCAGTAGCGTCAATCCACAAAAATTAGGGTGGTGGTGTGAAATCTATTTTCTAAATCGTTGGATGAAAAAATATAGGGTTATTATATCACCCCTCTAATTAAAGCCACTGAGTTAATGACCAAGGGGCTAAAAAGCACCCTATCAGAGACTTTTCCAAATTCACATTTAAAGATCATCCCACTAATGCTACTGAAAAAAAAATGAGAAAGATCAGTGCTGTCACAGGCTTCTAGAATTTGTGAAAGAAAAATGAGAAATATCCTTTTCAGTTGCAAAATTTTATCCAGCGCTTCAAAAGATGGAGGAGGTTTTGTTAGATGTTTTCTGGAGAAATTGCCTACGGATAGTTTAAGGTATCTGATTGACTGACCGAATTTCAATCAGTAAGCTATGCCAAAAATGGCTATGGTACATTTTAGGACCAGAATGAGAGAAGGGTTGAGATGACTAGGGAACATTTTGCGAATGAAGGATGACAGATTCCCAAAGATTGTCCTTTTTGACCACCCATCTGGGGCCAAACGATTAGTAGGACGTCCCCGAATGGGATGAAAAGAGGTCATAAGAAATGATTTAAAGGAAGTTAGAAATTCTTGGGAGGGGTAAAGAGGCTTAGAATAAACTGGGATGGAGGATTGCTCAGCTGTGTTGGCACCAAGTTGCTTGGTGCTACAGTGAGTTCTTATGAATAGTAGTAGTAAACTTTATCCTTGGTGTATTATGGTAAAATAAAAAATGTCTCATAATAATCTAGTACTGTAAGAATCTTAGTACCGTAGGATGTATCACTAAGCTGGTTTTATTGGTTACAAGTACTATAATCCGTTTTAGTTTGGCCTGGATCAAGTACGGCCACAATCTATGGACATCCAATCTTTAGAACTCTTACCCCAGCAGGCTGAACGGATTCTGTTGTATCTAGAGGTGTATTTTTTAACCTTGTGACCGAATTGATTGAGCAACTGTCTTGCAATTTTCATCCTAAGCAATATTGGCTGCATGGAGTTACAAAGTCTTGAAAGTGGGACACCCTCGAGTCATAACGATATTAGGCTACATCTTAAAAATTTTGTTGGAATGAGGCCTTTCTCAATTTTCTTAGTTCATCAGTCATATATGATAAGGTAAGAAAAACAAACAAATATAGAAAACACCTCACTCTCTACTAAATCAGCGCTGCAGAGTACCCAGTTACGAGAAGAGTGAGATAGCTATTAATTTGTAAAAATGATGATTGTTTTTAGTTTCCTTTTGGATCAGTTTGTTATTTAACAATTTTATTGTCAAATACCTTACACGGTCACGTCGTTCAGTGGCAGTTCCTATCACAATAAAAGATAATGCACTAAACATATAAAAATCACAGCCATAGCCATCGCCATGCAAACTCATATTCTACCTTGAAATAACACAAGAGTCAAACTAAAACCTAAGACATTTAAATATCCAACTTTCTGAAAAAATACGAAGTTCAAGTTAAAAAAATAAATAAATTTAATTCGATAGAGAATAAAAAGAATAATGAACTAAAAGAAATATATATGTACATTTATTGACGAGTGAGTGCAGAATTAAAAACCTTGGTGTACGAGGGAAAAAAATATTTATGTAACGCATATGGTGTCCTGCTACAAGCTGAATTTTAGGTACCAGATCAGCTACTTATCGCGGGAGCCGTTGGCGTGAAGGGAGATGTTCGGGGGGGGGGGGCATATTTTACAAAGCCACGGATTTGCCAAAATACCACGACCAAACTTAAAACATCCATCACGGTGCGTCGAAAGAGTTATAAGGGAAAAATGGAGATTTACGGACTATCAGAAGAGCTCAATATTGGATCCTTTCCAGTTGGTCCCTCTGGTCCGAAATCAGACTATAATGCCAAATGGGGCCTGCATATTCTACCAACGGTCGGATAAACACAAGGAACATGCGTAATGGGTTGGGAGTTAGGACACCATGACGAGCAAGGATGTTCAAATATAAGATACCCAGGTTTTCCCGCTTAATCATCTCCTTTGTCTGTTTTTCCTACTTCAGGTCATCTATAAGATATATTTCTAAAAGTTTGATATCCTTGATCCCGCAACTTGAAACATTCTGTAGAGCAAAATGGGTTGTCCTTCAGAAAAGAAAAGTTAATACAAGTGATTTTTCGTTATTGACGACCGTTTTGCCCTTTTTAGCTTGGCTTGATAAGCCCACCATGATTCTATCTGCCTTGCTTGAAACACTGCTTTCGCTTAGCTCTAATACGGATAGATCATCAACGACCTTAAAGCGAACCGACTCATCAATTTCCCAACTCATTTACCAAAACCAAAAAAGGAGAGGGTCTAATATAGTTCCTTGGGGAGCTCCGCGGTAGAATTACTGGGGATCAGAACAAGCTAATTTGTGCTTAGTTTTTTTACTTCTATCCGAAAGAAAATTTGCTATCGTTATTACTAAATATGCACCAACATTAAAATTTTTCAATAGCTTGCAGATAAGGGTACTAAGACAGATCAAATCGAATGCTTTTAGTTCAATCACGATGAGGTTGACCCAGCCTACCAATTCATCTAGATGCTTTAAAATCATACTAAGCAAAATTACTGAATAAAGGCTTCTCAAAATTTCGGGAACATCCCCAAATTGCTTAGGGTCGATTTTATCCAGAATAAAAGTTTTCAGCCACCCAGTGATAAAACTCATATATCTTGCTAAAAATAGGGGGCATTGTAATAGGACACTTACCAGTAAGGTCAGAGGCGGCTTCTTTTGTTGAATCTACGTTATTTCTTATGTGAATAGTAAAAAAAAAATACAAATATGTTGAACTATGGACAAAAGTAATGGTTTCAAATCAAAATTCAATTAGTCTAACATCATTGTGCGTCAATCTAAATCCGGTTTCTTTACATGATCTTCTTTCTGTTTTGTAGCTTACGAATCATCAGGTGAAAAAATTCATAACTTTTTTCTAAACTTGATTTTGTTTCAACATAGATTGCATTTTATCACAAAAGCGCTCAAGTACCATTTTATGATGAAGATAGTCAAATCCGCTCTCGAAGGAATTGCTAGTATCCAATGGAGAAAGTATTGTTGTCATTTTGTATTATGAATCCTTATTTTGAGATAGTATGCAGAAAAGTATACCAAATTCGGATTCTATCATGACATTTGTCATATGGACGGCTTGGTTACTGCGTATTCTAATAAATAAAATCAGCGAACACGCGTTGGACCTGGGATAAAGTGCAATTATTTCTACTCTATTATCACATTTTTTTTTCAGAAGAGCAAAAAAATAACAGTTTAAAAATAGGAATGAAACCTTTTAATCGACAGTGAAACAAATATAAAATTTTTTAACTGAATATTTCGATCACATATACAGTGTCCATCTTCAGCAGTAGAACTGTAGATGTAAAACTGCTAGTTTTACTGTTGATAATGGACACTGTATATGTGTCCAAAATATTCAGTTAAAAATGTTATGTTTGTTTCCTGACGATTAAAAGGTTTCATTCCTATTTTGAACTGTTACTTTTTCGTCATGGAAAGACAGTGCGGTCTTCGAAGTTATCTACGTCGAGTATAGAAGAGCAAGATCTAGAACCGGCACTGTTAATCCACTGCAGAGTTTGTAGCTCATAAATCCATTGTAGAAAAAGACCCTACCTGCTCACAGTTGTTGTTTTGTATGTATAACCTGTGAATTGATTTCAATGAACAATTTAATCTCATAGAAAATTATCTTGAAAGTCTTAAAATTCGGATATCTAACGTAGGTTGTTACATTTCTATCTTCATCATGAAACTGAACAGCGTTTCCACCATATAATTTTTAGCGTGTAGCTGAACAAAGGACGAATCTCTGCGCAAACAAGTTTACAATTTTTGTGTATACAATTCATTTTATTTGTCTTACTTTCTAGCTGGCAACTCTATTTCACATGTGGAGATACTCTGACGAAATAGTCCAGGCGAAACTATAGGCGGAGCCGGAATTCTCTACGAGTATTTTACATGGGGGGATATTTTCCACGGAATAAATCTCCATGGGGGAATTTTCATCAGGATAAATTCTCCACGGAAAAAATTTCCGCGTAAGAAACTTTCCATTAGAGATGGGTTGTTTCACGTAGGGGAGATCTCCCCAAGACCTAAAAAACAATCAGAAGTTAATCAAAAAAATATTTTTGTCAAATGAAAGTAAGCTATGGAGTATTTTTCAGGCGAATTCGTCCGCAAGAAATTTTCTTGGGGGAATTCGCAGCGAGGATGGAATTGTCTGGGGGTGATTTTCAGGAGTAAAGGATATTACATGGGCGTAAATTTCATTGGAGGAGTTTTTGTGTGTCTCCATGGAGGAGATTTTGTGGCATTGTATGAAAAACCATTTGAAATTAAACAAAAAAGAGAAAAATTAATTTCTACTGGAATTAAAAATCAACATTAAAAATTTAAACAAACAAAGCTATTATGTATATGAGGGGGGCTGTCCTCTACTCAATACTCACTTTTTTGGCTAAAATTTCACCTTTAGTCCCAATTGTCTAAGGTTGACTTCTGAAACACAAGGACCGTTTAATTAGAATCAGAGCCTTTTTTTAAAGTAGTAAAAAAAACTTTACCATGAATAATTGAGCATTCAGGTGAAGGCAGCCCCCTTCATAAACGGAACAATTTCTGTTCTATTTAAATTTTGATATTGCTCTTTACTTTCAGTAGATATTTCTTTTATTTAATACCAATGAAGAGCGACTAGAATAAGCAGGTTTACCTAGTTTTAGAAAAAAAAAGAAACCGTAGACTCCGAAAGATGTTTGATCACGAATAAAACTGAATCATTAATTAGATAGGTCTGAAATCCCCCAACACAAGTTTTGATCCCATGTCAGCGAAATTACGACATCCAGTATTTTTTCCGGGAGGGATAGTTATAAATGTGTGGCTTTCTCTTCCTTTTTTCGCGGGTGATCGCAACCACTATACTCAAAATGCCTGGAACGAGTCAATTTGAATTACAAGGTAAGGCTATAAGACTTAGCAAAAAATCAAGCGTCCCATGACCACTTTCTGTATGCCTTTTGCGTCACCAAGCAATAATTGCGGGCCCAAATAGGCCAAAATACTATCTAGTGAAAATTCTAAGAACGAAATTTGTTTGGATATATAAAAAAGATGTATTCGAAATTACCCTGTTATGTTGCATTATATATATATATATATATATATATATATATATATATATATATATATATATATATATATATATATATATATATATATATATATATATATATATATATATGAAAAGAGAAATCACCAATGCAACAGCACAAACACATAAAAAAAAAAAAAAGAAGACAGAAGGAGAAAAACAGGTATTTTTTTTCTCAAGTATAATTTTGTTAAAATCTGTTGACTACAAATAAAGTTTGAATTCATCTGGTTAATAGTCAGCAATTGGCTTACTTCCATTTTGTAGTTGTATATTTCACAAAAAAATAAATTATATTTTTTTCAAGAAACCCAATTTGTCTTAATATGTATATTGGCGTTTCCTAAGTTATGCTGTTGGCAGGGCTTCCACTTCTAAGGAGATTGCCCTATTTTAGGGAGAAATCACTTCTTTTAGGGATATTTATTTTGGATCTAGGGATAAAGGAAAATCTGTGGTAAAGTAAGGATTTTCAGGGAAATCTGGGGTAGAGTAAGGATTTTAAGAACGCCAACCAAGAGTCTGTGGATACTGTGGGAAATTAGAGCTGACCAGGCATGCTCTGACCAAGCAGCATATAAAAGCAATGAAATTGAGACAAAGGTTGGCAGTGGCAGCATTGAAAACTTCGGACTGTGTGGGCAGTATTTCCAAAGAAATTGAACAGTGCATCTGCATGTTTTTGGCAGAACGTAATCTGCCATTAAGTCTTGCAGACAGCTTGGTCCCTCTCCTAAGAAAATTGTTTCCAAAAGACCAGACCCTAGCAGGCATCACTCTGGATAAACAGAAAGCTACAAAGATTTTGAGACAAAATGTTCTTTGGTACTACACCACCAGTTAATTCAGTTCCATAGAACGTCAGAGCTTCATTTCGGAGATGCCCAAATCGAACACCTCTCAGTAGAGCAGTACTGGATGAAGTTATTTAGTCTGAATCCTTGTAGTGGCGAAATCGAGTAATTGGAATTGCAGAAGTGCATATCACTGATCTTCTCTTTACCTTTTAGCAATGTACCAGCTGAGCATTCGTTTTGTCTCCTGAAATTAATCAAAACAGACATCCAAAATAGTGTCGAGAATGTCCCACTAGTCTCTCTTATTTGAGTCAATTACTGGTCGAAAAACGAAGATAAAAATTCATCAACTGTCAGCATACCAAAAGCTGTTGCTGGCTTCAAGAAGAAGACAAACGCTAGTGCTGGAGATGACACTTAATTAAACTGTTTTATGTGTTCTTGGTAGTGTAAAAGACGTTATGTACATCATTTTCTGAAGTAAAAATAACAATTTGATGCTGTGCTATGTTTTTTGTGTATATTGTATGGAAATATAAGGCAAAATATCTCATTTTCTAGGGATAAAAATGGGAGAAATCAGACCTAGAGATAGAGAAAATTTGGGAAAATTGATATAAAAATCGAGAAAATCGAAATCAAAAAGAGGAAGCACTGGTTATTGGGTCATTGTGTTAGTTTTCCTGTATAGGGATGTTAATTTTGAGTGGCTTCTGTTGAATTGTTTGTGCAAAGAGAATATTTTTTTGGTTTACCATAAAGTGCCAAATCTTTGCGGGTGTTATGAAGCGTGTCCAGTTTTTTTTGTTTTTTTTTTTACACATTTTGGCTTCCTGAGGAAACCAAGGAAGGGGCAAACACATCTCCCTACTTCTTATAAGTGCTCAAGTTGTATTGAGGTGCTCAACATTTTGTTGTCAGTGTTAACATTAATAACATTGAGTTGTCTTGTGTTCAATGGTGTTTATGGGGTTGCTGCTGCCAAGTTACCCTGTGCTGGTTTGCATGTGCATTGAGCCACTCGTGTGGAGTTTCTTATATGTCAAGCTGTGTTGGAATATTCTCCTTAATTGGTACTGTTTCAAACAAGATAGCATGCACAACTTACGACCTACTTATGGTCAGCAATTACTAAAAAACCAGGCTCTTGCGCGAATGTGTTTCGGTTTTAGATGGGTATGTCGTTTAGGGATAAACTAGCATATGCTCACCGTTCGAATTTCATAGCTTAATTTACATATAATCTATAGTTTACTTTTACAAAGCAAGACAATACAAAACAGAAGGTTCTTCAAGATCAGTTATGCATTTTTTACCCTCTTTTATTTTCACAAAACTTAAAGATCCTCCTTAACAATGGATAACTACATAAACACAGATTACACGTTGATTTGAAGGTTTGTCGGCTTTCCTTCAAATTGAATAATTACGGTCCTTTTGCCAGTTTTGGCGAACATATGCCGATCACAAGTATTTGTGGGTAGTTAAATAATGACTGTCATGCTCCACTGAAAACATAGTTAACAAGGAAATGAAATATTGAACTGATTATTAAGCTCAATTTCTTTGCCATCCCTTGCGCTATAAAAATACCAATAATTATGCATTTCCTGAGATTGATTCGAGTGTTGCTGATAGGAATGTCAACAAAACTGAAGAAATGAACGCATAAGAAATACCAGTATTAAGGTATCTAGCTAACGTCATGGCTACTAATGTACTTATTACTGGCACTACTTATTATTATTTCTAATGCTTATAGCACTGATGCTAATGCTATAAAGGTGTCAGCCATCCCTTCATTATAACTGCAGATTGGGCATAATATACAGGTTTTTTTTAGATCTGAAGATTTGTATATGTTTTTCACCTTATAGTCAGAGGACCTGGAAATTACTGGTCCTCTATAATAATAATAATATATTTGTGAGGGCAATAAAAAAGATGGATTTGAAAGAGTAAATTCGCTAAACTGACTCATCTGTCCCAATATAAATAGCAATTATCTGTATGATTTTATGGTTTTTATTTCTTTACTCAAATGTTAAAATTGTATCATTTGAATCCTGGATATGCTACTGATAATTACATAAGGAATACAATAGCATAAATAGCTCAACGCTAGTAAGTAAAGTGACTTCAGCTATACGTCTGACCTCTTGGCAAATGTTCCACTCTTTTCGGTTCTCTTCCTACTTTCCCAACGTTAAACAGTTATGACTAAGAGACAAACTACATTAAAGGATGCTATCCTGGATGAAAATTCTATCAGAAGCAGCAAAATAGGAAATTCCTCATGGGGATTTCGCTTCGTCCAGTAATAATTTCTCTGTATAAACAAAACGTTCAAGCGTTAGCACGCACTAAAGCAAAGAAAGCGCACATTCTTTCGGATATCCGGAATTCTTTCCGGACACACACTCTTCATTCACAGACTCTATTCGGATATCTGGAATTCTTTTTGATGAGTGACTGGATTTCAAACAGTTCGTGGTAACGAACTGTAGTAAGGAGCGACCCGGCTCAATAATAACCAAAACTCTAATGCTGATTTTAAATATATACGTTTCATCAAGGTTAGTTTTACCCATCAAAAGTTACGAGCCTGAGAAAATGTGCCTTATTTTAGAAAATAGAAGGAAACAACCCCTAAAAGTCATAGAATCTTAACGAAAATCACACCATCAGATTCAGCATATCAGAGAACCTTATGGTAGAAGTTTCAAGCTCCTATCTACAAAAATGTGGAACTTTGTAGTTTCTGCCAGAAGGCAGATCGTATCGACCCCGTGGTCCTAGAACATTGCGAGAGTGCTTATTCTAACGGAAATGAAAAGTTCAAGCGCCCTTTTTATGTAACCAAAAAATTGGAGGGCACCTAGGCCCCCTCCCACGCTAATTATTTTCCCAAAGTGACCGGATCAAATTTCTGAGATAGCCATTTTATTCAGCGTAGTCTAAAAACCTTACAATTTTGTATTTGGGGACGACTTACTCCTCCACAGTCCCCATGGGAGGGGCTACAAGTTGCAAACTTTGACCAGTGCTTACATGTATTAATAGTTATTAGGAAGTGTACAGACGTTTTCAGAGGGATTTCTATGGAGGAATTTGTCATGGGAGAAGAAAATTTCCATGACGAGAGCGCAGGATTTTCTAGCATTATTTAAACAAAAACAATGAAAAAATAAATATGAAAATTTTTTTCAACTGAAAGTGAGAAGCAGCATTAAAACTTAAAACGAACAGAAATTATTACGCATATGGGATGCTCGCCTCCTCCTAATACCTCACTCTTTACGCTAAAGTATTTTTAGTAATTTTCAACTATTTATTCTACGGCTTTTGTGATTCAGGGGTCATTTTTAAGAAATTGGAACAAAATTTAAGCTTTAGTGTAAAGAGCAAGGTACTGACGAGGGGGTGAACCCCCTCATATACGTAATAAAAATACGAAAATACAGAAGTTCGTTACGTTAACTAATTTGTAAGTTACGTATATCTTTTACTAATAAAAATGTTCGTAGAAAAATAAAAAGTTCTTGTTGCCTTTTTAAGTAACCAAAAACTTTGAGGTAACTAGGCCTACTCTCCCGCTTCTTTTTATCAAAATCTTCCGATCAAAACTATGAGAAAGCCATTTAGCCAAAAAATTAATTAATATGCAAATTTCGTTTTAATTATTCATGTGCGGAGAGTCAAAATCAAAACATGCATTAATTCAACAACATATCTGAAATTAAATAACAAAGCTAGTTTTTTTTTTAACAGAAATTAAGGAGCGACATTAAAACTTAAAACGAGTAGAAATTACTCTGTATATGAAAGGGGCTGTTCCCTCCTTAACGCTCTACTCTTTACGCTAAAATGTTTTACTGTTTTAAAAGTAAAGTTGAGAGAAAGAGTCAAACCTTAGCGCAAAGAGCAAGGCGTTGAGGAGGGAACAGTCCCTTTCATATACGGAATAATTTCTGTTCGTTTTAAGTTTTAATGTCGCTCCTTACTTTCAGTTAAAAAACTAGTTTTGTAATTTAATAAAGCAAAGAAGTGCTTCAAGTCTTGACCAAACTTCCGGAGAGACATACAGCAAGTTAAACGTAGGTCTACGCGTGATGAACGTACCTTTAGGCACGTAGGCAGAAATTTGTGTGTTTGGAGGAAACAGTTTAGGATGAAGGAGAAGGAATTCAAGATAGATGAGTTATGTGGAAGGCATGAAAGTGTTTTGAAGAACTGTAAAAATATCGGAGACACACAGGCTTAAAGGTCCATTTTAGGGTCCATCATTCTTTGAGCACACTTGTGCCTCTGATGTACACTTTTTTTTTGCAGATAATATATTAAGATTACCGACCTGCTAATATTATCCTACTAACTTTTAACGAACGAGAAAGGTATATTGATTTCTGTCCTTCGTCTCCACAGTATATAAAAAAAAATATAAAAAAATAAATAAAAATGGCTTTGTTTATTAATGTTTAAATGCTTGTAAACTTTTGAATACAATTATTAGAACAAGAAATATGCTATCTAACTTCAAAACGATATGGGCCATGTTACCATCGAAATTTATAATTGGCTCAGGAAATTCTAAGTAGAGTACTGGGCTCAGTAAGGTTCATGTAGTAATTGTATTGCCAGAGGAATAGAACTCGGAAAATGTCAATGGTTTAGTTTAAGCAGAATATAGAATGAAAAAGTTCTTGTCTTGAGTTTATATAGTCTTTGTACAATAAATGCATATTTTATAACAAAGAGACTATTGCAGCTTCTTCCACGAGTACCCGTAGCTCTGGACGATTCGGCTATTTTTACCAATACGCTTTCCAAATACTTACAAAAGAAAAGTCTGATATCACCAAAAATGTTAAATAAGATTTACAAGATATTGTTTAGAATTGATGGTATTTTGGGAAATCAAACCATTCATGGGAATTTTGTTTTGTGTTTCTTCAGGGATAATCGTCTAAGATCAGCTCACTCGAACACAAATTTTAAGCTTTTGTCCCCTTTGAAGAAATTATGCTTAAAATTCAGTTTTTAGACACAAGCAAAGAGAGACATTAAAACTAAAAAAATGCATAAATTACGGTACTTGCTAATTATTAAATAAAAAACATGTTTTTTAACTGCAAGTAAGGAGCAACATTATAACTTAAAACAAACAGAAATTATTCCGTGTATAAAAGGAGTTGTCTCCTCCTCAACGCCCCACTCTTTACGCAAAAGTCTGACTCTTTCTCACAACTCTAGTTTTTAAAATATTAAAAAACAATAAAACAGTATTAGTAATAAATACACATTACTTACGAATTGAAAACAAAGAAAGGAAATAATAAATTAAAAGAGAAAAAACAAATAGGTGAAAAACGAGGATTTTATCAGCCAGTAGTAAAATATGAAAAACAAGCAAATATTTTGACAAGGACCTCTGCCAAGTCGTCCTCAGTGCTCAAAAAAAAGAAAGAGGAAAAAAGAAACAAAGAAGAAACAACGGCAAAATCTAACCTTTTTAAGTGAACTGCACGAGAGGAAAAAAGACACTGAATCAAACAACAAAAACCAACTTGAAATCAATGAAAGAGAAGTTACCAAATATATTGAATAAGCATCCTTTGCCTTGCAACAGATTTCGCCTGTCTACAATTTCGGTTTTCATTAGATATGCGGACAGGTTGTCTTAAATTAGACTGGTCGAAAATATTCATAGTGTCTTTTAATATTAAATTATTATAAATTGGGCTTAAGGAAATATCTCCCGTGTCTCTATTTATAACCAAATTTCTATTTAATTGTTTTTTTCTTTATCTCAATTGCCTCTTTAAAAGATTGCGGTAGGCCATTTACGGTAGATATTAAAGTTGCCTCTTCAAAAAGAACTAAATGGTCAAGATTTTCGTATATATGCTGGGCCAGAGCTGAATCAAAATTGTCATTCTTTAAAGAGGCAATTGAGATAAAAAAAACATAATAAATTTCTTTTTTTGTTTCTTTTTTGTTTTTTTTCCTCTTTCTTTTTTTTGAGCACTGAGGACGACTTGGCGGAGGTCCTTGTCGAAATATTTGCTTGTTTTTCATATTTTGCTACTGGTTGATAAAATCCTCGTTTTTCACCTATTTGTTTTTTCTCTTTTAATTTACTATTTCCTTTCTTTGTTTTCATACGTCATGCATAGCCAGTATGGTTCAGAACGTATTTACTTACGAATTAGCTTACGTAACGAACTTCCATATTTATATATTTTTATTACGTACAAGAGGGGGTTCGCGCCCCTCGCTCTTTACATTAAAGCTTGAATTTTGTCCAAATTTTTTTAGAATGATCCCTGAATCACAAAGGCCGTAGAATAAATGGTTGAAATTACTAAAAATAATTTAGCGTAAAGAGCGAGGCACTGGGGAGGAGACCAACCTCCTTATATACGCAATAATTTCTGTTGGTTTCGATGAACAGATGCGAAATCATTTCTGTTCGTTAATGCTGCTCCTTACTTCCAGATGAAAAAATAACTTTTTTTATTTATTTTCTCATTGTTTTTTTAAATATTGCTAGAAAATCCTGCGCCCCCTCATGGAAACTCTCTTCCCTCATGATAAATTCCTCCATTGAAAGATCCTTCCACTTCACTCCCTCCTTCTCCCCAACGCGAAAAAGTCCCCCTGAAAACGTCTGTACACTTCCCAATAACCATTACTATGTGTAAACAATAGTCAAAGTTTGTAACTTGCAGCCCCTCCCCCGGGGGCTGCTGAGATTAATTTGTCCCCAAAGACATAGTTATTAGGTTTTTCGACTATGCTGAACAAAAATGGCTATTTCAAAGTTTTGAACCGATGACTTTGGGAAAAAATTAGCGTGGGAGGGGGCCTAGGTGCCCCCCCATTTTTCGGTCACTTAAAAAGGGTATTCGAACTTTTAATTTTCGTTAGAATGATACCGCTTGTGACATTCTATGATCACTGGGTCGATGTGATCACCCCTGGAAAAAAAAAAGAACAAATAAACACGCATCCGTGATCTGTCTTCTGGCAAAAAATACAAATTCCACATTTTTGTAGATAGGACCTTGAAACTCCTACAGTAGGGATTTCTGAAATGTTGTATCTGATGGTGTGCTTTTCATTAAAATCATATGACTTTAGGGGGTGTTTTCTTCTATTTTCTAAAATAAGGCAAATTTTCTCAGTCTCGTAACTTTTGACGGGTAAGACTAAACTTGATGAAACTTATAAATTTAAATAAGCATAAAAAGAAAATTCTTTTGATGTATCTATTGGTATCATAATTCCTTTTTTAGAGTCTCGGTTACCATTGAGCGGGGTCGCTCCTTATTACAGTTGTTACCACGAACTGTTTCAAACGAAACTTGCTCAAGAATTATGCTTAGGTTAGATCTCATAAAACCGGTTTCATAGCCACAAAGACAAGTCTTAGGTGATAGAATGCATTGGACTGGTATAATTTGGGCTATGTACTTGCACATTAGGTGCGGAGGTGTTGGTTAGATTAGGTTCGGGGCGCTTTCCGAATATTTAGTTTCCACCCCTAATGTGTAAATATATAGCCCAAATTATATTATTATATAAATTAAAGGTTATACGAAGCTTATATTTCATAAGGAATAATCTAACTTCAACTCTTGGTTGTTTTTTGTTCATTAACAAGTATCAAAATTACCCTTGTTAGACGAAAGTTTTTGTACTTCTAACCCCTCCCCTTCCCCTGCTTGTAGGTTTCAAGTTGCTGCTGGCAAGTCAATGAGAATAAAAAATTTTCATTAACCAAGAAAGCTAAAATCACATCGTCGGTACCTGGATTGGGCTCCTATTAATCTATAGTCGGGGTACCAGTTTGCTAGTTTCTGCACCCAAGAAATTGAAGTCCAAATTTTGGGATGTCGATTTCTAATTTCAGTGCTTAGAATGATCAATGAAGTAATGTAGATGGTACGATATTACTTCTGTGCATAAAGGGGACTGATGGGATCTTTACAGGCTAAAGCTGCTAAATTAGAAGAAAATAAATTAATAATATAGATGGAAGGAAACTAGAGACAAATCTTTGTCGATGTACCCCCTCCGCCATCTCCCCCATTGAACTAACAATATTGAGTCTTAAAAATCTAAAATTAGTTTTTGATATTAATTATATATGGTTGTCTAACTTAGGAAACAAAAACAGGATAAAGCTTACCAAAAGTACCTACACAAGTACCTACAGTTATTGCAAACAATTATTTCTTATTTTCATTTGAATGAATTTCACCATTTGGAAGTTGATTAATTTGTATTTAGCAGTGCAGTATTGCACAATAAAGATTTGAGGAAAGGTTCGGGGAATTTTTGTGGTCGGGTGACGGGGGCCTTCTAACATTATTAAGATAGCTTTTCTTTCACTAAGCACTCGGACAAATAACGTCAAATTTTGTCACAGTGTTCGGGAGAAATGTCGATATTCATCCTGAAAGTCCAGAAATAAGAGAATCTAACTTAAACGTAAAGAATGGAGTACTTAGGGAGGGCATTCTCATCTAACGAATAATTCGGCTTATTCTTAGCTTAAATATCATTACTTATTTTTATTTGCAAAGCCTTGTTTTTTATATTTACTTTTTTTTTAAAGAGAAAAGGGTACTTACGTGTTATATAATACGCACTCGAGAACTTATATCGTGAACATGAGACACTACCTGCTTTTTACGGTGTTAATACCAGGCAATTAGCTTCGGCTTGCTTGGAAAATACATTGTAGCTATACTTTCATTAAAAATATAGTTGGTATTTTGGTTAGGTTAGTTTAGGTTACGTTTTTAATGTAGTGCGCTCTGGGCGGCCCCCCTCCCATAATTCTTTGTTGTAGTTTTCACAATTTTGTTAATAAAGTATTATATTTTCATCATATGTTGTTTTTTCATTAACATTCACCTAAAATTACTTTTTGAGTGTATCAAACAGTTCGTGGTAACGAACTGTAGTAAGGAGCGACCCGGCTCAATAGTAACCAAAACTCTAAAAAATGGAATTTTGATATCGATAGCTACATCAAAAGAATCACATTTTAATGCTGATTTTAAATATATAAGTTTCATCAAGTTTAGTCTAACCCATCAAAAGTTACGAGCCTGAGAAAATTTACCTTATTTAGGAAAATAGGGGAAAACACCCCTAAAAGTCATAGGATCTTAACGAAAATGACACCATCAGATTCAGCGTATCAGAGAACCTTACTGTAGAAGTTTTAAGCTCCTATCTACAAAAATGTGGAATTTTGTATTTTTTACCAGAAGACAAATCACGGATGCGTGTTTATTTGTTTTTTTTTGTTTTGTTTTTTTTTTTTTTTCCCCAGGGGTCATCGTATCGACCAAGTGGTCCTAGAATTTCGCAAGAGAGCTCATTCTAACGGAAATGAAAAGTTCTAGTGCCCTTTATAAGTGACCAAAAAAATTGGAGGGCATCTAGGCCCCCTCCCACGCTCATTTTTTTCCGAAAGTGAACGGATCAAAATTTTGAGATAGCCATTTTGTTCAGCATAGTCAAAAGCCATAATAACTATGTCTTTGGGAATGACTTACTCCCCCAAAATCCCTGGGGGAGAGGTTGCAAGTTACAAAGTTTGACCAGTGTTTACATATAATAATGGTTATTGGGAAGTGTAAAGACGTTTTCAGGGGGATTTTATTTTGTTTGGGGGTGGGGCTGAGGAGAGGGGGCTATGTTGGAGGATCTTCCCTTGGAGGAATCTGTCATGGGGGAAGAAAAATTCAATGAAAAGGGCGCAGGATTTTCTAGCATTACTATAAGAAAACAATAAAAAATAAACATGAAAACGTTTTTTCAAATGAAAGGAAGAAGTAGCATTGAAACTTAAAACGAACAGAGATTATTACGCATATGAGGGGTTCTAAAAATACTTTAGCATAAAGAGCGAGGTATTTAGGAGGAGATAAATACCTTGCTCTTTATGCAAAAGTATTTTTAGTAATTTCAACTATTTATTCTACGGCCTTTTTGATTCAGGGGTCATTCTTAAAGAATTGGGACAAAACTTACGATTTAGTGTAAAGAGCGAGGTATTAACGAGGGTACAAACCCCCTCGTATACATAATAAAAACATAAGGTTATGAAATTTTGTTACGTAAGTTAATTCTTAAGTTACGTATATTTTTTACTAATAAAAACGTTCGTTAAAAATTAAAGGTTCTAGTTGCCTTTTTAAGTAACCGAAAAATTGGAGGGCAACTAGGCCTCCTTCTCCACGCCTTATTTCTCAAAATCGTCTGATCAAAACTAAGAGAAAGCCATTTAGCCAAAAAAAGAATTAATATACAAATTTCATTTTAATAATTTATGTGCGGAGAGCCAAAACCAAACATGCATCAATTCAAAAACGTTCAGAAATTAAATAAAAAAAAACTAATTTTTTTAGCTGAAAGTAAGGAGCGATATTAAAACTTAAAACGGACAGAAATTACTCCGTATATGAAATGGGTTGTCCCCTCCGCAATCCCTCGCTCTTTACGCTGAAGTTTGACTCTTTGCCACAATTCTACTTTTTAAAACAATTAAAAAATTTAGCGTAAAGAGCAAGGGATTGCGGAGGGGACAACCCATTTCATATACGGAGTAATTTCTGTCCGTTTTAAGTTTTAATATCGCTCCTTACTTTCAGCTAAAAAAATTAGTTTTTTTTATTTAATATTATATAAAACAAAAGTATGGAGAGAAGAACAAAAGCTTTCCTCCCATTCAGGCAAACTTCTGTTTGTCGATTTTTTTTTGAACATCGATCATTACTTGCATATGAAAAACTTGTTTTTCAATCTAATGTAAATAAAGAAACACATATAGACTTGTAAAGTTCGACAAATAATAATTTGAATTTGGCTCCATCCTCTCATTCGGAATGCAGCTTCCTTCAGCACCCACAAGATGACACACACTACTTCACAGATATGACACGTTCAAGTAGTTACAAACAAGAAACAAATTGCTTTGGTAAAGTGGAAACCCGAACAAAGTGGTTTGCTCACTTCAATGCTTAATTGTGAATGATTACTCAGCTGGACGGGACAGAATTCAAGTCATCTTGTGTTGCATGAGGAATTTTCAGTTGTTTCCGGTATCTGATTAAAATTGTAGCTTACATTTGATATTGACTTTGGACAAATAAAAGTGGTGAGGTAAAATATGGACCAAACCTGTATTTGATCTTTAATATCTGACCTGTGAAAATGTATCACCAGAACTCTTTTTGGTACTTTACTGTTATAGCGACTCCACTAAGTTCTTTCATCCATTGACGTACTGTTGAAACGGTTTCTTTCGCTAGTTTCTTTCACCCTAGCGTGATAAAAGACAAAAACAAGTGACAAAATAGATGGGAAATATGTAATTTGGGCTACAGATTTGCACATTAGGGGCTTGAGGTGGGGGCAAAGTATTTTGACAGTGCAAAGTTAAAAGCGATTCCTACTTTATAATATGCAGAATAATGGTACCTAACACATTTTGCATGCAGATCCGTCATGCTTTTCCCCTCCCCCCACCTAATGTGCAAATATATAGCCCAAGTTTGCTTCTAAAGTATTATATTTTCATCGTACTTAGGTATGTTTCCTTAGGGTTAACCTAATTTTACTTTTTAAGTGATGTCACTATAACAGATAAGTACCCTTTTTTTAGTAGAGTTGAATCGAATTTAAGTAAAAAGACTTTGGAATATATTTACTGTCATAAGCACCTGAGCCTTGTCATTGCCTCTATTTTCTGCCATGAGCCTTATCAAAGCCCCTCTGCGCCTCGCCTTATGCTAAGAAACTTGGAACATCAAAACGGCATTAGATTCAAATGAGCCTTGTTCTACAAACATAGAAGCTTGTAAATAGATTTCCAAATATGTTGAGTCAGTTCCAAATTTTAAAAGATGGCGGCTTTCCTCATGCCTATTCGGAACAAATTTGGAGCGTTCGATGTAAGACTATTTCTATTCGCCAATATTTATGTGATCATCCAGAAAGTATTTTAAATAAATTAGAGATTGATGTTTAAACTTTAGGAGGATATTAATTTTTCTTAAGTAAGAAGAAAGCTACCACTCCTCTTAGTATCCTTGCTCATAACAACGAAGTATCATTTGAATGTTATGGAAAACAATATAAATTTTTAATATATTTTTTATTTATTTTAAAAATGAATATAGTCCACTAAGGGTTTAAGGAGTAAGAGCTACCTATCAGTGCTTCACTATATGTAAAGCGAGGTTCTATTGTTAAAAAAGGAGGGGCGTCTTCTCATTTTTTATTTAGTATATCTCCAATTCGTTTTAAATACAAACATTACTCATTGATTGAATTTTAAAAGTACTTTTGATATCACAAGCTACATATACACACATGAAAATACTTTTTTTTGAGAGGGGAGGAATATCTGAGAATGAACCTATTGAAAAGAGCTTGAAAAATAGTCAAATGAAAAAAGGAAAGCTTGGGACTCGGGAGAGGGTCTTAAATCCCATTTATCCTGTACGTTCCAGCATATATGGCCAGCTTTAACTCATTGCTTAAATACACCGCAACGGCAAAATTTGTGCACTAATTTGCAAAAACGTTTTCAGCACTGAGTTTATATTCAAATGCACAGAAGTACTATTTTCTATAGAAGTTCTATGGAGTAACAACTAGAAACTTAGGTGAAGTTTAAGAGATTTATCAGTTCTAGTCCCATTGGACCCTTAGGGCTACAGCTAGGTGTTGAAAAAAAATCTTTAATTAGGACTTGATTGAAAACACCAAATGCTCGAGAAAAATATGCACTTTAAAAGTATGTAAAAGAAATTGCCCAGGAAAATATCAAGGAAAACAGTCCTGGACTTCCAGAAAGACCTTTCGGCACGGGATACAATTTTACTTAATTATCCGTTTCTATTATTGAATTAATTAAACAATTTCAATTTAACTGTTACCTCACAGTCACAGACTTTGCCAACAATTTTGGTGTGAAAATCAGTGCGGAAATCAAAAAACACCTCTGGCAGAGTAGTCATGTCAGCAAAAAGTTTTACACTTTAAAACTTCAGATTTATTTCATCTACCTCTCACATCAAGGATTGCAGGGATTTTGTGACCGCTGAAGTTTGTCTTTGAAACCACTAAACAAAAAGAACAACAACAAGTTTTTACAACTGAAAGTAAGGAGCAACATTTAAACTTAAAACGAATAGAGATTATTATGTATGCGAGGGGAGGTTTCCCTGTCCTCGACTCTTCATTCTCTACGCAAATGTTTTTTAGTGCTTTTAAAAAACTTCTTATTGTTCTGAATTAAGTGACCATTGTGTTTCAGGAGTCGTTCTTAAAGAACTGAGACAAAATTCAAACTATAGCGTAAACTGCAGGAGGCTGAGGAGGGGCCAACCCTCCACATATATCTAATAATTTCTATTCATTTTAAGTTTTAATGCTGCTACTTACTTTCAATAAAAAAAGTGTTTTTTTTTATATTTTATTTTCTGATCGTTATGTAAATAATACCAGGAAATCTGACTCCACATCCATGGAAAAACTCCCCCTCCCCACGGAAATATCCACCTGAATTTGCCCAAAAATGGCGCCGGAATTGTATAAAATAGAAATTGGACCAGAAGCATCAGAAACACTAAAGTTCATGAACATTCTTTTCTTTAGTGAATAAAAATATATATTATATATTTTTTTCAATACGGCAAAGGTTTAGAAAGCATGAAAGCTTGGCTTTACATAGATATACTAATTTTGGCTACATGTTTGGTCATCTGTGTCTTACTCAGCTCTGAATGAGCAGGCATAGTCACATATATGCAGAAGATGTCATATCTAAAAGGAATTGCTTTGTTGGATAGGCTAAATTGTTCTAGAGATTTTTTTTTATGTTTACAGAGGTTATTTCATCCGAAACGTTCACATTTACATCCACAAGGGTGGATAGTAAGGTGGGCACTCCCTGGTTATGTTTGCTTACTGAGCAAAAATCAAATAGAAAATAAAAACAAAATCTGCCAATTGATTCCCCATTTGACGCTCTTTCCAAATGTAATAGCTCCGACCCCTAAAATGCGCATCAGATCCTATCCCACCCCTAATAGGGCCAGACATAGCCTTCAATTATACGCAAAATTTTGCTTATTTTGTGAGTTCATTCTACGTTCGCATTTATTTTTTATTAGCAGTTGGTTCCAATTCAACATTAAAATAATTTCGAAACAAAAATCACAAAATAAGTAAATTTTTTTTATTATTTACATTAGTGTTATATCTTGTTTTTTTTTTTAATCGTAAATTTTTTTATATAGTTTTATTATATTTCGCCCCTATTTTGAATTGAAAGCCTTTTGGAATATTAACAAAATACTTTCTTACATTTAGAAAACTTTGCTTTATTAATTTTCAGATTTGCTTCCTCTTTTGCTGCACCCTAGTTCCCTGGGTTATGTACAGAAGTCTGATGATTTTGTTGACTTCAATGTTTTTTAGACTTATGATTTATCGACAGTTGGAAAAAAAATTTAAAATCCAACAATTTGATATCAAAAACAACGAAAATAGGCAAACTTGTTATGCACCTTAAGGATCTAGATCGGGAACTAAAAACTATAACAACAAAATCCTTATTCCAATACATTCGGAATATATCGTTTTTATTGGTTTTAAGAGTTGTTTCTAGCGCAACTGTATTTCAGCCTACGTTTTTGTGAGGGACTTGGCTGTTTTTGTGGGTTCCCGTAACGTTTTTACTTATTTTCACCAATAAGCGGCTCAAAATTCAAAACAAAGTCACCTTAAAAAAACAACAAAAGCAGCAAACTGCTGAAAATAACGATGCTGCTGGAAAGAAGAATCTTTAGTGCTTAGTCTAGATTTATATCATGACTCTTTTTAAGAATAAATATTATGTTTGGCTCTGTTAACGATGAGGACTAAAATACAAATAGAATGACAGCAGCATATTTTGTTTCCTTTTTGGTGTATCTGAATTCTGCCCTAGACTATGGAGCTCCTAAATCTAGTTTGTCCTTTCTTATAATTAAATAAAAAAAAAAACAAGTTTTTTTAATGGAAAGTAAGGAGCGACACTCAAACTTAAAACGAACAGAAATTACTTCGTATATGAAAGGGGATGCTTCCTCGTCAACGCCCCGCTCTTTACTCTAAAGTTTTTTACTGTTTTAAAAAGTAGAGTTAAGAGAAAGAGTCAAACTTTAGCGTAAAGAGCGGGGCGTTGATGAGGAAGCATCTCTTTCCATATACGAAGTAATTTCTGTTCGTTTTGATTTTTAATGTCACTCCTTACTTTCCGTTAAAAAAAATTTAATTTTTTATTTAATTTCTGAACGTTTTTGAATCAATGCATGTTTTGATTTTGGCTCTCCGCAGATGAATAATTAAAACGAAATTTGCATATTTATTCTTTTTGGCTAAATTGCTTTCTCATAGTTTTGATCGAACGATTTTGAGAAAAAAGGAGCGGGGGAGGAGGCCTAGTTGCCCTTTGGTTTTTGGTTACTTAGAAAGGCTACTAGAACTTTTAATATTTTACGAATGTTTTTATTAGTAAAAGATATACGTACCTTATAAATTAGCTTGCATAAAGAACTTCTGTATTCTCAAGTTTTATTACGTATATGAGGGGTTCACCCCCTCCTCAGTACCTCGCTCTTTACACTAAAGCTTAAATTTTGTCCCAATTTCTTAAGAATCACCCCTGAATCACAAAAGCTGTAGAATAAATAGTTGAAATTACTAAAAATAATTTAGCATAAAGAGCGAGGTACTAGGAAGAGGTGAGCCCATCATATGCGTAATAATTTATGTTCGTTTAAATTTTAATTCTGTTCCTTACTTTCAGAGAAAAAACTTTTTCATATTTATTTTGTCATTGTTTTTTTTTTAATAATGCTAGAAAATTCTGCGCTCCCTTCATGGAAAGTTTCTTCCCCCATGATATATTCCTCCAAGGAAAGTTTCCCCAACATATCCACCTCTCTCACCCCCCCCCCCCAACCATAAAATCCCCCTGAAAATGTCTGTACACTTCCAAATAACCATTAATATATGTAAGCACTGGTCAAAGTTTGTAACTTGTAGCCCCTCCCACAGGGACTGTGGGGGAGTAAGTCGTCCCCAAAGACATAGTTATAAGGTTTTTCGACTACGCTGAATGAAATGGCTATCTCAGAATTTTGATCTTGTGACTTTGGGAAAATAATTAGCGTGGGAGGGGGCCTTGATGCCCTCCAATTTTTCTGGTCACATAAAAAGGACACTAGAACTTTTTATTTCCGTTAGAGTGAGCCCTCTTGCAAGATTTTAGGACTACTGGATCGATACGATCACCCCTGGAAAAAATAACAAAAAAAATAAATAAACACGCATCCGTGATCTGCCTTCTGGCAAAATATAAAAAATTCCACATTTTTGTAGATAGGAGGTTGAAACTTCTACAATAGGGTTCTCTGATACGGTAAACTTGATGGTGTGATTTCCGTTAAGACTCTATGACTTTTAGGGGTTGTTTCCCCCTATTTTCTAAAATGAGGCAAATTTTCTCAGGCTCGTAACTTTTAATGGGTAAGACTAAACTTGATGAAACTTATATATTTAAAATTAGCATTAAAATTTGATTCTTTTGATGTAGCTATTGGTATTAAAACTCGTTTTTTTTTTAGTTTTGGTTATTATTGAGCCGGGTCGCTCCTTACTACAGTTGGTTACCACGAACTGTTTGATATAAACATTAAAATTGCAAAATTTTGGATGCCTTACGTTGGAAAATTTCTTTTTATTGATATTTACATTTCCTTCAAGCTTAGGATACCTATCTCAGCATACAAGTTCTCTTTTATGCTAATAAGCTGTATTAGACCATTTGCTCAAAACAATATTTAGCTCAAAACAAGTTCAAAACAAAAAAGAACAAAACTAGTTAAATTTTTTATAACCTACAGCTTATAGTCATATTTGGACCGATTAGGGAGGAGGGGGCTGGGATGCAATTATAATGACATGAAGTATTCTTTTTTCTATCTGATGGAACAAGTTTCTTATTCCATAACCTTTAGAAAATTTCTTTTTAAAGAATTTTCAGGGTTGCTTCTAGTTTGACAAAGACGATAAACTACATGCCAGTGACGGCATATTTTTTGGCTTTGGTTAAAAATCAGCTATGGTAAGAAGTTATACAGTAGCTAGACAGCTAATCACCACTTCAACATTTAAATTATGTGGATTCTTGTTATATCACCTCGAAATTGGTTTGTTTGACTGTTGTGTTTGTCAACGTTATCTTAATATGTAGTTGATTAGCTTGAATATTTTATCCTTATACGATGCTAACTATTTTAAGTTCACTGATAACCGACAATGGAACATAACCTCACATAGTTCACGTTTAAGCTTGGTCTTAATCTTGGAGTATAATGCCCTTTCTTCAACAGAAAATATTAAAACTTTTTCTAAAAGTTTAATCAGTCGATAGTCCCAGCTATCAGCTAATCCCTGTTATCTATTAAATAAAAAAAACTATTTTTTTTTAGCTGAAAGTAAGGAGCGACATTAAAACTTAAAACGAACAGAAATTAATCCGTATATGAAATGGGTTGTCCCCTCCGCAATCCCTCGCTCTTTACGCTAAAGCTTTTAATTGTTTTAAAAAATAGAATTGTGGCAAAGAGTCAAACTTTAGCGTAAAGAGCGAGAGATTGCGGAGGGGACAACCAATTTAATATACGGAGTAATTTCTGTTCGTTTTAAGTTTTAATGTCACTCCTTACTTTCAGCTAAAAAAATTATTTTTTTTTTATTTAATTTCTGAACGTTTTTGAATTAATGCATGTTTGGTTTTGGCTCTCCTCACATAAATTATTAAAATGAAATTTGAATATTAATTCTTTTTTTGGCTAAATGGCTTTCTCTTAGTTTCAATCAGACGATTTTGAGAAATAAAGGGTGGAGAAGGAGGTCTAGTTGCCCTCCAATTTTTCGGTTACTTAAGAATGCAACTAGAACTTTTAATTTTTAACGAATGTTTTTATTAGTAAAAAATATACGTAATTTAAGAATTAACTTACGTAACAAACTTTCATAATCTTATATTTTTATTATGTATACGAGGGGGTTTGTACCCTCGTTAATACCTCGCTCTTTACAATAAATCGTAATTTTTGTCCCAATTCTTTAAGAATGACCCCTGAATCAGAAAGGCCGTAGAATAAATAGTTTAAATTACTAAAAATACTTTAGCATAAAGAGCGAGGTATTTATCTCCTCCTAAATACCTCGTTCTTTATGCTAAAGTATTTTTAGAACCCCTCATTTGCGTAATAATCTCTGTTCGTTTTAAGTTTCAATGCTATCCCTTCCTTTCATTTGAAAAAACGTTTTCATATTTATTTTTCATTGTTTTCTTATAGTAATGCTAGAAAACCCTGCGCCCTTTTCATTGAATTTTTCTTCCCATATGACAGATTCCTCCAAGGAAAGATCCTCCAACATAGCCCCACCCCCAAACAAAATAAAATCCCCCTGAAAACGTCTGTACACTTCTCAATAACCATTACTATATGAAAATACTGGTCAAAGTTTGTAACTTGCAGCCCCTCCTCCAGGGATTGTGGGGGAGTAAGTCATCTCCAAAGACATAGTTATTATGGTTTTCGACTATGCTGAAC
This sequence comes from Artemia franciscana, assembly GCF_032884065.1. Classification (NCBI taxonomy): domain Eukaryota; kingdom Metazoa; phylum Arthropoda; class Branchiopoda; order Anostraca; family Artemiidae; genus Artemia; species Artemia franciscana. The sequence goes on from NC_088864.1 coordinate 26,447,525, forward strand.
AAAACGGCTATCTTAAAATTTTGATTCGTTGACTTTGGGAAAATAATTAGCGTGGGAGGGGGCCTAGATGCCCTCCAATTTTTTTGGTCACTTAAAAAGGGCACTAGAACTTTTCATTTCCGTTAGAATGAGCCCTCTTGCGACATTCTAGGACCACTTGGTCGATACGATGACCCCTGGGAAAAAGAAAAAAGAAAAAAAAAACAAACAAAAAACAAACACGCACCCGTGATTTGTCTTCTGGCAAAAAATACGAAATTCCACATTTTTGTAGATAGGAGCTTGAAACTTCTAAAGTAGGGTTCTCGGATACGCTGAATCTGACGGTGTCATTTTCGTTAAGATTCTACGTCTTTTAGGGGGTGTTTCCCCCTATTTTCTTAAATAAGGCAAATTTTCTCAGGCTCGTAACTTTTGATGGGTAAGACTAAACTTGATTAAACTTATATATTTAAAATCAGCATTAAAATTTGATTCTTTTGATGTAGCTACTGATATCAAAATTCAATTTTTTAGAGTTTTGGTGACTATTGAGCAGGGTCGCTCCTTACTACAGTTCGTTACCACGAACGGTTTGATAACAGTCTCATCACGCCTAAGATCATGTGCCTGCTGTCCATGTTTAGGAAAGATAAATACAAGTTAAAACATTGTTCCGAGATTAGACTTAGTCCGAGTTATAGGGGTCTCAGAAAAAAAAAAATCGAAATATATCCCAGGCTATATACAAGAGATTGTTGATCTTGTGGTATTTCGTTTTGAAAATAGTTTTATTTTTAAACACTGAACGCGCTGCTAATAAAAACAAGCCCGTAAACTAGCACAAATTCACCAATTAATCAAACTTATGTGCTCAGAATGAGGCTATCTGCGGCACTATTATGGGGTGGGATATAATTACAATGGTAATATCTATTCCTTCTAAAAAGAGTAGTGAAATGAATAATTAATTAGTATATTTAGAGGATCAAACCTGTCGTGGTAACGAACCACCTCAATAGCGACCGAAACTCTAAAAAACGGAATTCGATACTAATAGATACATCAAAAGAATCGAATTTTTATGCTCACTTCAAATATGTAAGTTTTTTAAAGTTACAAGCCTGAGAATATTTGCCTGATTTTTGAAAAAAAGGAGAAACATCCCCTAAATGTCATAGAATTTTAATGAAAATCACACCATTCGATTCAGCGTATCAGAGAATTTAGTACAGACGTTTCAAGCGACTATCTGCAAAAACGTGGAATTTTGCATTTTATTACAAATAAAATGAATAATAATAATAATTACAAATAATAATTACAAATGCGTGTTTATTTTTTTTTTAACTTCCCAGGGGCTATCTTATCGACCTAGTGGTTCTAGAATACCGCGAGAAGGCTCATTCAAACGGAAATTAAAAGCTCTAGTGCCTTTTTCAAGTGACCAAAAATTGGAGGGCAACTAGGCCCCCTCCCACACTCGCTTGTTTCCCAAAGTCATCCGAATAAAAATTTGAGATAGCTATCCCGTTCAGCATAGTCAAAATATAATAACTATGTCTTTAAAGATGACCTAATCCCCCGCAGTCTCCAGGGGAAGGGTTACAAGTTGTGAACTATGCCCGCTGTTTAAATATAGTGTATATTATCAAGAAGTATACCGACGTTTTCATTGCTGATTTTTTCAGGAGCGTGGGGGGTTCGGGGGGTGAAGGTTACGTGGGAGGCTTTTTCCATAGAGGAATTCATGGGGGAAGGGAAGTTTTCATAAAGGGAAACCGGATTTCCCAACATTATTTAAAAAATGACCGGAAATTAAATGAAAAAACAAGTTTTTTCAACTGTAAGTAAGGAACAGCATTAAAACTTAAAATAAATAGACAATATTACGTATATGAGGGGGGATGCCTCTCCTCAATAGCTCGCTCTTACTCTAAAGTTTTTTTTTACTTTTAAAACAGGTTACTATTCTAATTAAACAGCCTTTGTGATACAGGGGCCATCCTTACATAACTGGAACTAAAATCAAACTTAGTTTATTATTAGTTTAAAAAAAGTAAAATTAATACGCAAATTTCGTTTAATTGCTCACGTACGGTGAGCACTTTTCAAAACCTGCATTAATTCAGAAACGTTCAAGAATTAAAAAAAAAACAAGTTTTTTTTTAACTGAAAGTAAGGGACCACATTAAAACTTCAAACAACCAGAAATTATTCCGTACATGAAAGGGGCTGTCCTCTTCTTAACGCCCCGCTCTTTACGCTAAAGTTAAAAGTAGACTTGTGAGAAAGAGTCAAACTTTAGCGTAAACAGCTGGGTGTTATGGAGGGGACAGCACATCAAACAGTTCGTGGTAACGAACTGTAGTAAGGAGCGACCCAGCTCAATAGTAAACGAAACTCTAAAAAACGGAATTTTGATGCTAAGAGATACATCAAAAGAATTAAATTTTCATGCTGATTCTAAATATATAAGTTTCATTAAATTTATTCTTTGTCATCAAAAGTTTTCGAGCCTGAGAAAATTTGCCCTATTTTGGAAAATAGGGGGAAACATCCCCTAAAAGTCATAGAATCTTAACGAAAGTCACACCATCGCATTCGGCGTATCAGAGAACCCTGTAACACAAATTTCAAGCTCCTATCTACAAAAATGTGGAATTTCGTATTTTTTGCCAAATCACGGGTGTGTGTTTATGTATTTATTTTTTTTTCTTTTCCCCAGGGGTCATCGTATCGACCAAGTGGTCCAAGTGTCGCAAGAGGGCTCATTCCAACGGAAATGAAAAGTTCTAGTGCCCTTTTTAAGTAATCAAAGAAATTGGAGGGCACCTAGGCCCCCTCCCTCGCTCATTTTTTCCCAAAGTCAACGGATCAAAACTTTGAGATAGCCATTTTGTTCCGCATAGTCGAAAACCATAATAACTATGTCTTTGGTAATGACTTACTCCCCCACAATCCCTGGAGGAGGGGCTGCAAGTTACAAACTTTGACCAGTGTTTACAAATAGTAATGGTTATTGGGAAGTGTACAGACTTTTTCAGGGGGATTTTTTAGGTTTGGGGGTGGGGTTGCAGGGAGGGGGCTATGTGGGAGGAACTTTCCTTGGAGGAATATGTCATGGGGGAAGAAAAATTCAATGAAAAGGGCGCAGGATTTTCTAGCATTACTATAAAAAGAATGAAAAAATAAACACGAAAACGTTTTTTCAATTGAAAGTAAGGAGTAGCATTGAAACTTAAAACGACCAGAGATTATTACGCATATGAGGGGTTCTAAAAATAATTTAGCATAAAGAGTGAGGTATTTAGGAGGAGATAAATACCTCGCCCTTTATGCTAAAGTATTTTTAGTAATTTCAACTATTTATTCTACGGCCTTTTTGATTCAGGGGTCATTCTTAAAGAATTGAGACAAAACTTACGATTTAGTTTAAAGAGCGAGGTATTAACGAGGATACAAACCCCCTCGTATACATAATAAAAATATAAGAATATAAAAGTTTGTTACGTAAGTTAATTCTTAAATTACGCATATTTTTTACTAATAAAAACGTTCGTTAAAAATTAAAAGTTCTAGTTGCCTTTTAAGTAACCGAAAAATTGGAGGACAAATGGGCCTCCTTCCCCACCCCTTATTTCTCAAAATCGTCTGATCAAAACTAAGAGGAAGCCATTTAGCCAAAAGAAAAAGAATTAATAAACAAATTTCATTTTAATAATTTATGTGCGGAAAGCCAAAATAAAACATGCATTAATTCAAAAACGTTCAGAAATTAAATAAAAAAAACTAGTTTTTTTAACTGAAAATAAGGAGCGACATTAAAACTTAAAACGAACAGAAATTACTCCGTATTTGCAATCGGTTGTCCCCTCCGCAATCCCTCTCTCTTTACGCTAAAGTTTGACTCTTTGCCACAATTCTACTTTTTAAAACAATTAAAAGCTTTAGCGTAAAGAGCGAGGGATTGCGGAGGGGACAACCGATTGCATATACGGAGTAATTTCTGTTCGTTTTCAGTTTTAATGTCACCCCTTACTTTAAGTTATAAAAAACTTGCTTTTTCCATTTAATACTTAAAGGAATGGTGTTTTTGCTTTCTTTAAGGATTTTATAAAAGGTTTGTTGCTTTCTACATAAAATCCCAAAACACATGATTCATTTCCAAGGTTAGCTGGAGCAGGGGCACCAATTCAAGGAAACTTAGGGGCGGGTAAGGATTTTCTCAATCCCTATGATGAAGATGAAAAAGAAATTCATAATCAAAGGGGGAAATGTGTTGTATTGCTAAATTTTTTCAATGAAAATACCAAAACAAATATTTTGAAAATCTTTTGGGCGAGGAGAAAATATGGTAGGCTTAATCGCCCCCCTTCTATTGGTGCCCCTGGGTCAGAGTCATTTTGTAGGTAGAGACATAACATTGAAAACTTTATTGAACTTGTATCATAGGCCTTTATTTGATGTGAGTTTTACCATTTCGAGAGGGTACAAGCTCCACGACTCCCTAATGGCTATGTCACAATCAAAATTGTCGTCAATGTGATGGTTCAATTACGTCTCTCCTCTGCTCTATCAGATTAAGCTAACCGTAGTTCAAATATGTTAACTAGCTCATTTCTATGGATTCACAGACTTCATTACTGTTAAGCAAAACGGGTTAAAGTTTTACTCTTTAATTAGACTAACTTTTTTGAAAATCCATAAGCATCATGGTCCGCCATCCGAGAGAAGCACAACCTGGAGCACTTGCATAACTTTTAACTTCGAAAACAATTATCCTCCTAGTAAAACAACAATTAGGAACAAAAAACGATTATAATTCAGGTCTTCGAAGATGTTTATTTTAAAATCACAAAGGTGGATTTATGAGTTGAAAAATCAATAGGTAATCCACCCTCTTCCGACCCGTATCTTTCAGAAATCGTTTTAGGTTGTTCAAAAATAAATAAAATGCCGCTTTGTTTGCCTTTCGCACAATCAATTATGAATCTGAATTGCTGATTGCAGGTAACCCCCAGCTAAAGGTTGACCCCTTAACGCTGGGTATGCAGAAAGAAAAATTACTTCTCTTGTTCTCAGGAATTCATGCTTACGAATTAAATTTCCCTGTAGGATGGGCATTCAAGAGCTTTATATGTGTCACAGTAAGATGATAAAACTAGTCATTTCATCAACTATATAGGTTTTTCAAACCGTTCGTGGCAACGAACTGTAACTAGGGAGTGAAGCCGTTCAATAGTAACCAAAACTCAAAAAGAATTTTGATATTAATGAATGCACCAAAAGAATTGGCTTTTTATGCTGATCACAAATATATTCAATTCACTAAGTTTAGTGTTACCCATCAAAAGCTACGCACCTGAGAAAATTTGACAAATTTTCTAAAAAGGAAAAACTCTCTAAAAGTCAAGGGATCTTAATGAAAATCACATAATCAGATTCAGCATATCCGAGAACCCTATTGTAGAAATTTCAAGCTCCCTTCTGCAAAAATGTGGAATTTTGTATTTTTTGCCAAAAGAAAGATCACGGATGTGTGTTTATTTGTTTTTAGTTTGTTTGTTTTGTTTTTTGTTGTCTTTTTCCCCAGGGATGATCGCATCAAACCGATAGTCCTAAAATATCCTGAAAGGGCTCATTCGAACAGAAACTTAAAGTTCTAGTGCCCTTCTTTAGTGAAAAAAAACTGATGAGCAACTAGACCCCCTTCCACCAGTTCTTTTCCTCAAGGTCCCCCGATAGAAATTTTGAGAGAGTCATTTTACTCAGCATAGCTAAAAGGCCAAATAGCTATGCCATTCGAGAACGCCCATGACCCTTCACAGCCTCTGGGGAAAGGTCTTTAAGTTATAAAATTTGCCCATTGTTTACGTATAGTATTTGTTATTGGGAAGTATGAATAAATTTTTCAGGTAAAGGGGGAGGGATGAATTTTCTTCTGGTGGGATTTTCCACGGATAAAATTTTCCATGGAGAAGGGGGAGTGGTAAACCTTACAGGGAAAATTTTACACTGGGGGAATTTGTCAGAATTTATATGCGACTTTCTATTTATTAGTCTTACTTTCTCTTTGCTGACTCAATTGTACATGTTGAGATATTAAAGGGAATTGTCAGGGGGAAAATGTTTACCGGGTTGGAGTCACCTAGAATATTTTTTCTTAGAAGGGGGCATTTTTTACGGGAAAAATTTGCCATGGAGGAGTTTTCCACGGGATAAATTCTTCAGAAAGAATTTTCAGCGGAAGCAACTTTCTAGTAGGGGGACGGGTTGAACAACCATCTTATTCAATATATTTGAAAGGTATAAAACTATATCTCTGGGGATGACATGACCCCTCACAGACTCAGGGGAAAGGGTTGTGAGCTATGAAATTTACCTATTGTTTACATAAGGCATTTGTTACTGAGATGGGTACAGACATTTCTAGGAAAGGGGGATTTTCTGTGGGGTATTTTCCACTGGGAGAGCATTCCGTGCAGAAGGAAGTTTCCACGGGGGAAATTTACGCTGGGAGAATTTGAAAGAAGTCTGACATGAAATCCTTTTTATTTGTCTTACTCTCTCATTGGTGACTGAATTTTGCATGTGGAAATGTTCGAGGGGAATTATCGTCAGCGAGATCGGAGTTTTCTGTTTTTCTTCTTCCGCGAGGGAGGGATTTTCTGTGGGATAAATTCTTCACGAGGTATTTTCTCATGTGAGAAACTTTCCAGTTGGGAGGGGGGGGGCTTCCGGGAAAAAAAATTCCACGAAGGGGGAGATTTTGGTCAGGATAAAAATGGTAAGAAATTAAACAAGAAACAAGTATATTTTCAAATGAAAGTAAGCTAAAAAATTCTCTTGTTGGAACTGTCTACATGGAATTATTCAGTGGGAATTATTGAAGATGGAATTGTCCGGGAGAATTTTACATGAGAGGAACTTTTCATTGAGGATATTCTTAGTGGCGGAAGGATTATTCGTAGGGAGGGGGGGGGCATATTTTCGGCATTATGAAAAAACGACCAGAAATCAAACAGTTCGTGGTAACGAACTGTAGTAAGGAGCGACCCGGCTCAATAGTAACCAAACTCTAAAAAAAGGAATTTTGATATCAATAGCTACATCATAAGAATTGCATTTTAATGCTGATTTTAAATATATAAATTTAATGAAGTTTAGTCTTACCCATCAAAAGTTACGAGCCTGAGAAAATTTGCCTTATTTTAGAAAATAGGTGAAAACAACCCCTAAAAGTCATAGAATCTTATCGAAAATCACACCACCAGATTCAGCATATCAGAGAACTATATTGTAGAAGTTTCAAGCTCCTATCTACAAAAATGTGGAATTTTGTATTTTTTGCCAGAAGACAGATCACGGATACGTGTTTATTTGCTTGTTCTTTTTTTCCAGGGGTGGTCGTATCGACCCTGTGGTCCTAGAATCTTGCAAGAGGGCTCATTCTAATGGAAATGAAAAGTTCTAGTGCTCTTTTTCAGTCACCAAAAAAGCTGGAGGGCACCTAGGCCCCTCCCACGCTAATCATTTTCCCAAAGTCACCAGATCAAAATTCTGAGATAGCCATTTTATTCAGCGTAGTCCAAAAACTTCTAACTATGTCTTTGGGGAAGACTTACTCCCCCAGAGTCCCCGTAGGAGGGGCCACAAGTTACAAACTTTGACCAGTGCTTACGTATAGTAATGGTTATTTGGAAGTGTACAGACTTTTCAGGGGGATTTTTAGGTAGGGGGAGGAGTTGAGAATAGGGGAATATGTTGGGGGAACTTTCCTTGGAAGAATTTGTCATGGGGGAAGAGAATTTTCATGAAGGGAGCGCAGGATTATCTAGCATTATTTAAAAAATACAATGAAAAAATAAATATGAAAAAGTTTTTTCAACTGAAAGTAAGGAGAAGCATTAAAATTTAAAACGAACAGAAATTAGTACGCATATGATGGGCTCACCTCCTCCTAATTCATCGCACTTTTTAAAGCCAAAGTATTTTTAGTAATTTCAACTATTTATTCTACGGATTTTGTGATTCAGGGGTCATTCTTAAGAAACTGGAACAAAATTTAAGCTTTAGTGTAAAGAGCGAGGTTCTGACGAGGGGGTAAACCCCTTTGTATACGTAATAAAAACATGAGAATACAGAAGTTCGCTACGTAAGCTAATTTGTAAGTTACGTATATCTTTTACTAATAGAAACATTCGAAAAAAAATTAAAAGTTCTAGTTGCCTTTTTAAGTAACCAAAAATCGGAAGGCTACTAGGTCTCCTCCCCTGCTCCTTTTTTTCTCAAAATCATTCGATCAAACTATGAGAAAGCCATTTAGCAAAAAAAATAAATATGCAAATTTTGTTTTAATTATTCATCTGCGGAGAGCCAAAATCAAAACATGCATTGATTCAAATACATTCAGAAAGTAAATAAAAAAAAAGTGTTTTTAACGGAAAGTAAGGAGCGACATTAAAACTTAAAACGAACAGAAATTACTTCGTATATGAAAGGAGATGCTTCCTCATCAACGCCCCGCTCTTTACGCTAAAGTTTTTTATTGTTTTTAAAAGTAGAGTTAAGAGAAAGAGTCAAACTCTTTCTCATCAACGCCCCGCTCTTTACGCTAAATTTTGACTCTGTAACTCTACTTTTTAAAACAGTAAAAAACTTTAGCGTAAAGAGCGGGGCGTTAATGAGGAAGCATCTCCTTTTATATACGAAGTAATTTCTGTTCGTTTTAAGTTTTAATGTCGCTCCTTAATTTCCGTTAAAAAAACGTTTTTTTATATATATTATATAAATAAAACATGCTATTTCAACTGAAAGTAAGAAGCAGTAATAAAACTATGGTCAAACCAATATATAAGCCGGCTCATATTATAAGACTTATGTGGAGATCAAAGTCATTTTTGGACATCGGAAAAATATCCGATATCGGCTTTTTTTTTTACGTAGCTTTTCTTTGCGTAATTTTGGTTTGTACAGTCCATTGGGGCAGAGCTATCAGCTAAGTATGTCCAGGGTGCAGAGCAAGGGAGGATCTAGAGCAAAATCTTAAGGGGGAGGGGGGCAATGCGACAAGGGCGCCAACAATTTAATCCAAAAAAAAAAGAATAAAAAAAAACAAGGAAAGAGAGTGCCATAAAAATATTTGAGGGGACTGGGACCCCGACACTCCTAGATCCAGTGGTGGTAGAGAGAGTGGCTGAGGTGAATCAAATGAAGTCAAAACATATTTATTGTCAATACACACCTGGTGGAGCAATATTCGAATTGTATGGTGACATTAAGAACGTACGTGTAACTTTATTCTGTTTAATTGTTTTTCGGAGTCTACCCTAAATAAATCTTTCTTGTATTATTTGGAATCCACAGTGAATTATTGAGGCTGTTCTTAGGTGCGTAATGACGAGGGAGAAACATGAGAATATGATAATGGGCCGAAAATGCAGGGTTTAATCTTTACGAAAGAGTTTTTTTTGGCTGAGACTTTATCGACAAATTATATTGGTATCATATCAGTGTCATACCAATATATTGGTATGATACCGATATATCGGTATCGGACCTCAAAAATCACCATCGGTTGGGCCCCAATTAAAATCCAAAACAAGTAGAAATTATTTGATATATGAGGGAGTTCTCATATATATTTATTATCATATATCTTTTATATCGCTTTTATGCTAAAGCTTAATTTTTTGTATCAATTCTTTAAGAGCGACTCTTGAAACACAAGAGCCGTCTAATTGGAATGTGAAGCTTTTTTAAAGTACTAAAAAAACCCTTAGTGTGAAGAGTGAAGGAATTAGGAGGGATAGCCCCCTCATATACTGATTTTTGTTCTTTTTAAGTTTTAATGTTGCTCCTTACTTTCAGTCGAAAAAATATGCTTGTTTTTTTTTACTGCATTTGATCAAGAGCTGATAAAATATGCTTGTTTTTTTTTTTTTTACTGCATTTGATCAAGAGCTGATGCTTGACAAAATCCCGGAAAGTTGTTAAGTCCACGTCAATGGAAGTTTAAGAATGGATTTACAGGCCAAACGAGGTTCCAGAAAGTTATGTGGTAACTAATCCTACAAAAGGAGAGTCTGCTTTTTATGCTAATTAGTTTGAAAAAAAACACTTTCCACAAAAGAGGTTTTTAAAACAAATGTGAAAAGCTATATTAAACCAAAGGCTAGTAGAAATAAAGCAATAATAATTCAAGTTAAACATGACCATGAATCATTATCAATATTTAAATGAAATAAATTCACAATGAATAACCAGGTGAAGCTAAAAATGGATATAAACTACCACAAACAGGGGTAGGGCTCACGCTTCCTATGTCATATGAAGACTAGACCGCCATTTGCGCATTACTGAAAACCATAATTAATTTGGACTATGTTTTTGTATTTGTCATACCATTAACTAAAATATCATAATAATAACCAAGATTACTGAAAAGAACAAATGAATTTAAATTGAAGAATTGATATATGTATTGGTATTCATTCCTGAAAGTCTCAATAATTTTGAAAATATTAATGTTATAAAAGAGAAAACTCACGAAATTTATTCTGTTTTCAGTGAAGTGCAAATGATGTTTTGGTCTTTAGAAGGCATTTTTCAAAAGTTAGGGGAGAGGGAGGAATTTTATTTTTTCAATGAAAATACCCAAAAAACAGGAATTTTTGAATAAAATACTAAGGAAACGTATTTCCAAACTCTACAGGGGAAACACAACCTAAAACAAAATACCCTCTCTGCTAATGGACACCATTGGTTAAATTGCCTTATTTTTTTTATTTTGAACCATTTATTATACAAATGACAGTGACCTTATCTTCATTGACCATACTTATTTTTTCAAATTCGTTGAACATTCTTATGCATTTTGTCTTTTTTTATACATATATACAAAAGAAGGTTTTATAACATCGATTTTACCTAAAGGTTTTTTATTTTAAGTCAGGGATGATTTTAATGCACTAGTCTTTTTTCTCTCAGTACCTTCCTTAGAGACCAGGTTATATGAGCCCCGAATAGTGGTTTTCCCCCCTAATTTCATACCTGTCATAGAACCCATATATTGCTGACACATGAGGCGTTAACCAAGAAAAGAAATCAATTTTAAAACTGACAGATTTCGCTTTGTATCTAATGAGCTGATTTTTCAATGAGGAAAATTTGCCTTCCTGCTCTCCCATACAAATTCACCAACGTCAAAATTGATCTTATCCTTATGTTTTACGAGTTCATATTCCTTGCATAAAATCACAACTAAGCAAGTTTCCTAAATCAGATATCAACTGAAAAATGTTTTTTCAGCTTTGCTCCAAAGTGCTATAATGAACAAAAATATAATAAAGATGCCAGTAGAGAATCATTTAGAGTTATTGACATATTCTGAATTTATTAATCATATAAATGATGCAAAATGCTCTCTTTTCGGCTAGAAATACGGAAACGAATAGTTTAGTTATAATACGGAAATGAAGAGTTTAGTTATAATATGGAAGTGAACTGTTTGATATTATAAAGGGACTTTAAGTTCAAATGATACAGGGTCACAATTTAGGGAGTAGGGTTTAGTATTTGCCAGAGAGGCTTTGAGACAGCTCAGAAAGTGTGTTTATATCAAAATAGCTCCTATTTATTTCGAACCAATTTCATGTCATAAACTTCAAGGCACTGTGAACTTACGGAATCGTTTTATTCAATAACCTGTATTTATTTAAAGAGGGTTTACCCCATTTAAACCAAGCATGATTCTTCATATAAATCATCTCATTTTTTTGTATTTTCCTTGTACTTTAGCTCTTGGAAATTAGGAGCTACGTTTTTGAAATTCGACATGTTTTGTCGTATCTTAGATCTCTAGAAAAATATCATTTTCGAAAGTCAATTTTTATTATTTGTAAGAAGATGTGCAGGTGGCTTAGTGGGAGACTCCTCCTTCATTTATAAGACAATTACTTTTAATTGCAAGCTTTAATTGTTATCTTTACTTCCATTTGAAAAAAAACTTATTTTGTTTAAATTCAATGAAGCGTCAAGATTCTTAACTTTCCATATAATTCACCTTTTTGGCCTTTTTTTAAAGCACCCTCCCCCCGTAAATTGACCTTCCAAGATAAGATTCTGCAACTGAGTTGGCACTTAATGAGTTAAGAAAACACACTAGTATATTATTTCAAAATGTCAATTTTTTATACTGAAGTTTTTTTTTATGATTTATTGTAATCTAAAAACACTGTTCATTTCATGACGTAATTAAACACTAAAAAAATCAACTGAAATTAAGGGCCAACATCAATTAAAGATGAGCAGAAATTATTGCATAAGCGAGGATGGCTACCCCTTCATCAACCCTCGCTCTTTACGCAAAAGCCTTAAAGTTCTTTAAAATACTGCTCATTCGAAGTCCAAAGTCCTTGTGTTTGAGCAATCTTTCTTAAAGGATTGCGACAAAAATCCAAACTTCAGCGTAAGAGCGATGGTTGATGAAGGGATAACCCCTTATATACTGAATAATAGCTGTTGGTTTTAAATTTAATATTGCGCTTTATTTTCAGTGGAAAAAAAACTTGTTTTTGTTTAATTTATGACCGTTTTTTCAATCTTGCCAACAAAAATCCCTATGTCCCCCCCTCTAATGTAAAACTTCCTTCAAACCTCTACAGTAAGGTTCTCTGATACAGTGTGATGAAACAGTTTGTGGTGACGAACTAAAGACAGGAGCGATGCAAAACTCTCAGAAACAGAGTCTTGGTATTAATAGATACATAAAAAAACTCGAATGCTGATGCCTATTCAAAGTATATAAAATTCATCAAGTTTAATAATACTGATAAAAAGCTACGAGCCTGAGAAAATTTCCCCAAATTTTCAAAAAGGGGGCTTACATCCCCAAAACATCAGGTGATCTTCATGAAAGTCACACCACCAGATTCATCATATGAGAACCCTGTTGTAAAGTTTTCAAGCTCCTATATATAACGATGTGGAATTTTGTATTTTATGCGAGAAGAAAGATCAAGGATGCGTGTTTATTTATATTTTTCTTTTTTTTTCACAGGGGTGATATTGAATAGTTGTATAGGATCGAGAGAGGGCTCATTTTCTTGGAAAAAAGCTCTAGAGCTTTTTTAAGTGACCAGAAATATGGGACGGCCGCAAGCCCCCTCTGCGTCTCTTTTTTTTCCAGAAGTCACCCAATCAAATTTTGAGAAAGCCTTTTTATTTAGCATAGTCGAACAACCTAGTAACTATGTCTTTGAGGATGACTTGACCCCCACTATCCCCAGGGAAGGGCTGCAAACTATGGACTTTGCCCATTGTTTACATATAGTATTGGTTGTTGTGAAGTATACAGACATTTTTCGCCAGAGGGGTTCTGGAGGGGAGTTACGTGGGAGGATATTTCCGTGGAGAAATTTTTCGTGGGGGAAGGGAATTTTCCATAGAGGGGGAGCTGGATTTCACGGTATTATTTAAAAAATGGTCTGAAATAAAATTAAAAAACAAGTTTTTTCAGTTGGAAGTAAGAAGCAATGTTAAAACCTAAAATGAACAGAAATTATTACGTATGTGAGGGAGCTTCCCTCTTCAATACCTCTTACTCTTCATACTAAAGTTTTTTTAACCTTGCGATTTTAATAATTATTCTGAAATAATTGGAACAAAAAGTCAAACTTCAGCGTAAAGAGCGAGCTATTGAGAAAGGGGCAAAACCCTCATATAAGTAATAGTTACTGTTCGTTTATGTTGCTCCTTACTTTCAGTTGAAAAAAATTGTTTCATTTTAATTTTCATTAAGATTGCATTATTTTTGTTGTTTTCTCCTACCTTTTTCAAAAATTAGGCTAATTTTCTAAGGCTCGTAATTTCTGATAACTAACATTAAATTTAATGAATTTTGCGTATTTGGAATTACTATAAAAAGTAAACTCTTTATATGTATCAACTGTTATCAAAATTCCTATTTTTAGAGTTTCGGTTCCTATTGGGGCGAGTTGCTGCTTAATTACAGCTCGTTACCACAAAATGTTTGATGGGCTTACAAAATAAAGAAAACAGTGATTCTTGCAGGATGTCTTAAAGTCAATAGTTTGATGAATGCAAAGACGAGTTGTATTAGTAATGAAATAGTTGCAATACTTCGAATTCGGTACTAAAATTATTGGCCGGGAATACTTTCAACTTCGACAGTTACTTCATAAAATAAAAACTATTTTGAAAACTTTGCAAAATCCATTGCCGATATCCCAATTACTAATTGCAGTTTATAGGGATAAGCTGATTAGGACAATAGAAGTAGGGCCAATTTTCAAATGACTTTGAGAAAAAAGGAAATTCGTGTTTTCAGAAGTTTGTTTTTCAAGTGTTGTAAATTCTTTCTTTCTCGCGTCTGGCAGCTTTCCGATAATCGTGAATATCAAATGGAAAGCTAATCCGGCCTCGCTAGACTATTCGCGAAAGCTCTTCAATCAAACAGTTCGTGGTAACGAACTGTAGTAAGGAGCGACCAGGCTCAATAGTAAACGAAACTCTAAAAAACGGAATTTCGATACTAAAAGATATATCAAAAGAATCGGGTTTTTATGCTGATTTTAAATATATAAATTTCATCAAATTTAGTCTTTGTCATCAAAAGTTACGAGCCTGAGAAAATTTGCCTTATTTTGGAAAATAGGGGGTAACACCCCCTAAAAGTCATAGGATCTTAACGAAAATTACACCATCGCATTCAGCGTATCATAGAACCCTATAGAAAAAATTCCAAGGTCCAATCTACAAAAATGTGGAATTTCGTATTTTTTGCCAGAAGACAAATCACGGGTGCGTGTTTATTTGTTTTGTTTTTTTTTCCCAGGGGTCATCGTATCAACCAAGTGGTCCTAGAGTGTTGCAAGAGGGCTCATTCTAACGGAAATGAAAAGTTCTAGTGTCCTTTTTAAGTGACCAAAAAAATTGGAGGGCACCTAGGTCCCCTCCCACGCTCATTCTTTTCCCAAAGTCAACGGATCAAAATTTTGATATAGCCATTTTGTTCCGCATAGTTGAAAACCATAATAACTATGTCTTTGGGGATGACTTACCCCCACAGTCCCTGGGCGAGGGGCTGCAAGTTACAAACTTTGACCAATGTTTACATACAGTAATGGTTACTGGGAAGTGTACCGACGTTATCAGGGGGATTTTTTTGGTTTGGGTGTGGGGTTCAGGGGAGGGGGCTATATGGGAGGATCTTTCCTTGGAGGAGTATTTCATGGGGGAAGAAAAAAATTCAATGAAAAGGGCGCAGGACTTTCTAGCATTACTATAAAAAAAAAACAATGAAAATATAAACATGGAAAAGTTTTTTCAATTGAAAGTAAGGAGAAGCATTAAAAATTAAAACGAACAGAGATTATTACGCATATGAAGGGTTCTAAAAATACTTTATAAGTATTTTTAATACCTAAATACCTCGCATAAAGAGCGAGGTATTTAGGAGGAGATAAATACTTCGCTCTTTATGCTAAAATTTTTTTAAATAATTTCAACTACTTATTCTACGGCCTTTCTGATTCAGGGGTCATTCTTAAAGAATTGGGATAAAACGTAACGTAAGTTATGTACGTTTGTTACGTAAGTTAATTCTTAAGTTACGTTTTTTTTTTTACTAATAAAAACGTTCGTTAAAAATTAAAAGATCTAGTTGCCTTTTTGAGTAACCGAAAAATTGGAGGGCAACTAGACCTCCTTCCCCACCCCTTATTTCTCAAAATCGTCTGATCAAAACTAAGAGAAAGCCATTTAGCCAAAAAAAGAATTAATATGCAAATTTCATTTTAGTAATTTATGTACGGAGAGCCAAAATCAGACATGCATTAATTCAAAAACTTTCAGAAATTAAATAAAAAAAACAAGTTTTTTTAAATGAAAGTAAGGAGCGACATTGAAACTTAAAACGAACAAAAATTACTCCGTATATGAAAGGGGCTTTTCCTCCTCGACACCCCGCTCCTTGCGCTAAAGTTTGATTCTTTCTCGCAACTCTACTTTTTAAAACAATAAAAAACTTTAGCGTAAGGAGCGGGGTGTCGAGGAGGAAAAGCCCCTTTCATATACGGAGTAATTTCTGTTCGTTTTAAGTTTCAATGTCGCTCCTTACTTTCATTTAAAAAAACTTGTTTTTTTTTTATTTAATCTAACACAAAGAAGATAGTGTTGTTCCAAGAGTAGAAAGGAAATTCCCCCAAAAACTATTACAGAATTCTGTTAAAAACGGGGAGGTTTTTATATTAAAAGTGGGGGAAGTAGGTTTAAAGGGATGGTCTAGCTAGAAAATAAGATTCAGAAGTGTAGGCTGACTTTTCATTCAATTTAAAGAAAAGGGCTGATTTGCGGGAAAACCAACATTTGTAGCTGCATTTCTTGAAAGTTTGCTCTGAGTATAACAACTACTGCTACTACTAATATTAATAACTCACTGCAGTACCAAGTCACCTGAGGCCGACACAGCTACACACGCTCCTCCTTCAACCTAATCTATTCAATGCCTTCCTCTTTACACCCTCCCAGAAAGTTCCCAATTTCATTTAAATCTTTATTTATGACATCCTCCCAACCCAGACGAGGACGACCTGCTTGTTGTGTAGCCCCAGACGGTTGGCCAAAAAGGACTATCTTCGGCAATCTGCCATCCTTCATCCGCAGAACGTGGCCTAGCCATCTCAACCTTTCTCTGAGTATAAAACACTATCCTATTATCAATATTTTTCCATCTATCAAGTTTTTACTATTACTCTGGAAAAAAATAATGTTGATATACTTACTTTCAGTAATGGTGATATTCCTGAAAGTGCTTTCAGGAAATACTGCCAATTTTTTAGGAATGGTGACTTCACTCGCTTATTTATACATGCAGACTGCTGAAAACAAAACTGCTTGATGCTCAATTTATTAAAATTTCTTCATCAAAACAGTCAAATGCCGTTTCCGTAGAGAGAAATCATAATTAGAAGACATTTTAATGTGTAAAAGGCATTTCTGAAACTCGTTTACAGCACCTCATAGTATCTTTGATTATCTTTTAACA
The DNA here is from genome assembly GCF_032884065.1 of Artemia franciscana. Taxonomy (NCBI): domain Eukaryota; kingdom Metazoa; phylum Arthropoda; class Branchiopoda; order Anostraca; family Artemiidae; genus Artemia; species Artemia franciscana. The sequence continues at coordinate 26,464,575 of NC_088864.1, forward strand.
TCGTTAAAGTTATTTAACAAGAAACCATTAAAGCACAATCCAACAAAAAGTGTGTTTAATATGTTTAGCAGGAGTTTAATATATTATAAAATTCACTTTGATATGAGTTAAAAATAAAACACCGCATAAAAGAATAAAGTATATGTGAATTACTTTTATATTTTGCATTTAATGTTTCTTATGGAGTGACATTAGTTGTCTTATTTTCAAAAAAAAAATGATATATAGCATTTTAGCAAAGACAATGAGAGTGCAATATAAATGGATACAGATTTGTTTTTTGTTTTTCTGTTGAAAACTAATCCCGGATATGAATTTAAAACATTTTGTATTCATTTGTATCATAGTATCGCTATTTTCATTAGGTTCTTTCTATCTTTTTTTTTGTCTTTTCATTCAATTTTAAATGGAAAGGCATTGTGGTAAAAAAAGAAAGAAAAAAAATGTATTGAGCGCCATTTAACAATAATCGCTATACTTTTCTTCCTTTCCCTAATTTACGAAATAAACACCTTTTCCGCTTCACAGAGTTATTTTCTTTTAATATTATTTCGATTTGTTTGTTTACGGATATAACGCTATAACAGCTTAAAATAAATAGATATTTTAGTATAAGCATGGAATAATTTTTTATTGGTTGTTTATTTGGGCACATAATTTGGAAAGTCAATTTATTCTATTTGCCTTGATGAAACTGCAGGAGATCAATGGTATTCCCAGTATGGGTCTTTAAAATTGTTGATGCAGGTACCCTGGTATCCGAAAAATCAATTGAGTCAGAAAACCAGGGGTTCTGTTTGTTCTGAATTACCATTTTGCATCGAGACAATGACAAAAAGCCGTAATAGCCGAATTCTTTGGATATCATTTCAAAGTTGATGGTATTTTGATTAACATTTGATGACTATGGGGCTTTATTTGATGATTATGGGTCTTAGGAGTTCAGTTAAAAGATCTTCTGTTTCACACATGACAGTTCTAGATACGTCTAATAACGCTTTGAATTTATTGTGCTTAGTGATATTCGGCAAGGATCCAATGGCAGTCCCTTTCTTAATGGGGTTCATGATAAGCGCAATCCCAATTATTTATTAGCCTACTTTTAATCTATAAATTATAGCACCACGTGTGCTCCCTCTGCTTTCAAGTTCCTGGAGTGATGTACAGTGAACCAAAATCTGTCTTTTGATACCATCTTTGCAATTGTGAGGTTTTGAGGATACACGATAAACTGTGTTATAGTTATCTAGGACCAACAATTTTTCAATGAAACTGTTGGTCTTGTCTTTTCTTGATGTTTTCGATCTCTTACCTCCGCCCCATTCCTCTTTACCAATCTTAAAGGATAGAGGAAATAGAAGAGTTCAGATCCAAAGGTTGAGTCATTTTGAAAATATCGGGGTAGGGGGGGGGGAGGAATGACCAAGCAGTAAAATGTCAAAGGTCACATTATTATCTTATGCACTCCCTTACCTTTTACATGCCCCTCTCATACTGAGAGGGGCATACACGTCATACATTGAAACGCCTCATACACCTCATACATTGAAACAGTTGTAAATTCCAATCCGTTCCATGACGGAATTAATTTTTCTGTGTAGCTGGGAGTACTACATCTTCGCTGATGTTAAGTTATGTTTTTAGTCATTAATTTCAGAATTATCTGTGTGATATTGTAAGATTTTGGACTTTATATTATGAAACCTCCCAATGCTTGATAATAGATAAAAGTAAAACAATTTTGATTATATAAAATGTTTGACTCTGGGTAGACTCACGCTAAGAATTTTATTCGGGATGAGCAGGCTCTAGAATTTGAAAAAAAAAATGCAAAGAGCAGGCTAATTATGGAATGAGTTTAGGGAACCAATAAAAAGTTGTAACAATCTCAGGTTATGGGTGGGGCATGGGAGAGATACATCCCTTTGTCTTGCCTGCACACGTTTTGCATCTGGAAACTAAGCAGTTATTTCGTGGAAGAAATTACTACACACCAATAGACAGTAAAAAATCAATTTATTAATTGACTAGGAAACAAGCAGATAAAAACACCATAGTTATTTTGCTGAATCATTAATATTATCACAGTTGAATAGCAATTGAAATACATGGAATAACAAAATTCACTTAAACATGATAGGTCCTACCCCCAGTAAGGGCATTTGCATCCGTAACTGTGATGGGCCTGTAACGCTCCAAAGTACATTGGGCGCAAAAAGGTTGTACTATCGTAATTGGATCTAATGTTGTATATATATGGCTTGAGTCACTACTTGAAATGTCTATGCAACTATAAGTATGCTCATTGTTCTCTGGGTTTAAATATTTTAAAGGAGTGGAAGTGTACCTACGCGCCGAATTTGAATATGCTGGAAGCGTATTATTCCATTTCTCCTCGTTGTTCTCATTAATTTTTGGAGAAGGAAGGCACCTTCTAAGAGTTCGTAAGAATCTCTGGTCATTCCAACGTACAATGACAACGCTGCCTATTTCAGACTTGAGCTCACTCTCAACATCTTTTTCGAGAACAAGAAGGATTACTGGTTTCGACCTAGCAGAAATAGTAATTAACTTTCTTATTCCAGGACGCTGCCACTCAGTGGCCACAAATGCTTTGGACGCAAGAACAAGAATTCTTCTAGATGTGGCAACAGCAATGTTCAAGGACTCTTCAGGACTAGCCCCACCATCTCTATACTGGAAGTAAGTACGGAGTTGCAGAGCTCCACTTTCTAACTCAGGTGACAGGATCTGAAAAAAGAAAAAGACGCTTACCTTGTGAAAGAAAAAAAGAATTGCTACAGAATTCTTTCAGAGACGAATAACAGATCCCAGTTGTATTTTTTTAAATCAGCGAATAAAGTTCAAATAATTTCTAAGATTGAGCCAAGTTTCTATCACTTTTTATTGCCTTCAAAACTATTCCAAAGTGAATGCATGTTATGTTTCTTTTCTTTCTTTTTTTTCTTTTTTTTTAGAGTAATTTAGAGGAACAGGATGTGTTAATTATTACATCTACACACGCAGAAACTATCGAAAATTCTTTTCAGTTTTGTAAAGGAAAATTTGTCAAAGAAAGTTAGCATCTTTTATAACTGATATTGGAAATAGTCTATTAAATTTAAACCGAAGATAAATAAGGAGAGTGTTGGAAAATATAAGCCGTTTAAAAAATGAAACATCTATTTTAATGATAATAATGATTCATTGCTGTTGATTACATGGCGAATGGCAAAATTCGGCATTCTTTAATGTTTACTGTATTTTGAGGGTTTTTGTCATATTTTACAAGCCACATCCGCAAATCCTGTATTACTGTCTACAAAGACCAGAGATACATTAATGTGGAGAGTAGTTTACTAATAATTTCAATATTGTCAATCATAGCACTAGTATATGTTGCTGTAGAAATCCAAATGGTTGAAAAGTGCTACACTCTATTCAATAAATAAAAGAGTAAGCTTTTTCGACTGAAAGTAAAGAGCAACACTAAAACTTAAAAAAACAGAAATGATTCCATATATGAAAGGAACTACCACTTCCTAAACCCTTGCTCTTTACGCTAAACTCGTAAAGTTCTTTAAATCATTTCTCTCTCAAATTACACGGCCATTCTGCTTGAGCAGTCTTTCTTAAAGGATTGTGACAAAAAGTCATACTTCAGCGTAAACTTCGGACTTTGAACCATCCCCACCTGATTATGTTTTCGTTTTGTGTACTCAGCTTTTGTCAAAAAGTTCTCATGCTAATTGGATCGGTTTTATAGTCATTCATTTTTGTTGAAAATTAAAAAAATAAACGTATTTTACTTAGAAATTACTGTTATGGGTTTAATCCTTACCTATACTGAAGTAACCCCAAATATTTTTTTTTCCATCTTATTTTTTAACATTATGACTGAAGGATGCTTAAGTACAGCACCGATGTTGCAAACATAGGTCCGCAAAGGTCCGATGACGAAAGCACCGATTAGAATGGTTCATGGAATAGGTGAAATCCATTTATATGTTTAAACTTCTTTTTAGATTTTATGTTTCTGGACTTTCTTATTAATCTCATGAGTGCTTTCTCCCTGCTGGCAGACATGATTATAAAGGCAAGAGTGTACAAGAAGACGGTGACAGAACGCTATATTTCACGAAAATAAAGGTCAAAACACGGGTCCACAAAGGTCAGATGACAAGAGCACAGATTAGAATGGTTCCTGGGATAGGTGATATCTATTTATATGTTTAAACTTCTATTTTACTTTTATGTTTCTGGACTTTCTAATTAATATCAGGAGTGCTTTCTTCCTGCGTTCAGACATGGTTATAAAGGCAAGAGTGTTGACGAAGACGGTGACACAACATTATATTTCACGAAACTAAGACGTTCGCTATGACGTGAAACTGTTAATGTAAATACTGTTTACTATTATACTATTATTGTCAGTTTTCATTATATTGTCATTCATACTATTTCCTGTATTGCTATTTATTTTTTGTCCAATCTGAAAAGCTAGGGAAGCCTTGCTGACCTACCGACCCACCATAGTGTCCCTTTGTATTAAAATTGTATGTGCAGAGCGACCTGGTAAAAATAGTTTGTACCAACTACCTATTCCACTATAACAAGAAGTTGCAAAAGAAGGTACTAACAACCAAATCTTTAAATTCTTCTTAAATATACAAAAATTACTAACTTTCAGAGGTTAATTAGTAAACAAAGAATCAGAAATAAAATAACACGCCGAAATAAATCTAAAGACTATAATAATAGCCTAAAGTTAAAGGTGCCGAAATAGTTGGGCAAAATATTAATGGATTCAAAAATAAATAAATGAAAGAGCCTCTGAAACACTATAGGACGGCAATAACCATAACTAGTCTAGTTAGACCGTGCCCAGTTGTATGAAAAAGTGCAGATTAGAAAAAAATAACAGCATAAAAGAACGATTATAGGGTTAAACTTAGAAGAAAAAATACTTGACCATGAAAAAAATGTCTTATGAAAAATGTTCTTTGTAAGAAAATTTAAGAGTTCATCCACTAAGAAATGACTAAAATTTGAACTTGCAAGTATAAATCAAGGCACAAATGCAATTGAAGTCCGCAAGTGCTAAATTTTTGTGTCGACGCAAAAAAGAGAAAAAAAAGGCTTACTGAATATCAATACACACATGGAGACAGGGTGGGGGGATTAATCTCTAATGAAAAAGGAAAAATTGGGAAGTTATTGCCTAAAACTATAGTTCCTTAAAATTTTAAATCCCTTCCCTCAGAAAATCCTCTAGTTTATCCCCTTAAAATTTTAGCTTTGTGCAACAATAAAAACAGGCACACATATTTACTGGATTATAAAAGTCTCTGTACCTATGCGCGGATGAAACAGTTCGTCAAAACGAACGGTAATTAAGGAGTGACGCTGCTCAGTAGTAACCGAGACTCTAGAATTTTGATACCAATAGATATATCAAAATAATTTATCTATTATGCTGATTTCAAATATATCAGATTCGTTCAGTTTATTGTTGTCCATCAAAGGCTACGAGCCTAAGAAAACTTGCCCGATTTTTGAAAAATGGAAGAAGCATCCCATATAAGTAAATGAATCTAAATGAAAATCACAGTATCAGATTCAGCGTAAAACCCTACTTTTTTTCGGGTGGGGTAGAACTTTCTGCTAAGGGAATTTTTCATGGTGCCCCCTCCTTAACAAATTGCTCTATACGCTAAAGTTTGAATTTTGTCCCAAATTGTAAAGACCGACCTCTGAAACACAAGGCTCGTTTAATTAGAACATTAAGGAGCTATTTTAAAAGTACTAAACACTTCAGTATGAAGAGTGAGGTGTTGGGGAAGGGGCAATCCCCCTCATATGCGTAATAATTTCTATTCGTTTGCTTTTCCAATTAACAAATGTACTCACAAAAAGTAATATCGAAGTAATTATTTTTCTGACCATGGTTCAATTGTTTATATAATTATCCAATAGGTTTATGCAAGAGTTTAAGAGCTAAGAATTAGTCATTATTAAAAACTAACCTGAGAGACAAATGGAGCTTCTTTTAAACTGTGAAAAACACAAACGTCAAACAGTGCCTCAAAGTTTGCATGTTTGGAATTGATACCGGTAATCCAATTTTTCAATGCTCTACGTCGCATTGCTAGAAATGCTGCAGCTATGATCGTTGCAATGCTGATAATTGACAGAATGAAAATCATCCCCAAATTCCTGTCTTCTTCAAGCGTTTCTGCCTTGGTTACTGTCTCTGCAGAAGCTATATTGCATTCTTTGGTGGCCTCAGTTATATTTTTATGTAAATTATCTTCTGTTTGACAGTCTATAGTTGATCTGTCCCAAAGGATAACAGCCCTTTCATCTAGCCAAGCAGATACAATAGGCAAGTATTCGCAATCACAAATTAGACGATTATTCCCCAAAGACAGAGAAATCAAATTGGGGCCATAATACTGGGGAAAGCTGGTTAAATGATTTCCGTCAAGTTTCAAAACTTTTAAGAGGGGGAGTTGCTCAAAAGTGAATTGTTCGATTGCTACTAATCGGTTGTTTTGCAGGTTTAAAAGTTTTAAGCTCTGAAGATGTCCAAATTCAAGGCCGTTCAGTTCACTGAGAAAGTTATTTTGTAAATATAACTCTTCAAGGAAATTAAGTCCATGAAATGTGCGATTTCGAATAATTTCAACATTACTAGAGTTGATAAACAGATATTTTAGGTTCTTTTTACCAATGAAGCTGTGACTTTTCAGCTCAGCAAAATTATTGCCATCCAGACGTACTTCTGTAACATCCATTGGGAGATTAGAGGGAAGAAATTCAATGGATGATGCTGAACAGTCCACAATATTATTGGACCAGGTAGCGTCATGATAGCAAGAACAGCCAGAAGGACAAGCCATTTCACAATCACAGGCGTCGAAATCGCAACAATGACAAAGAGCAAAACAATGGGAACTATAAGGACAAAGAAATTCTTCGGATTTGATTTCAGCTAAAGGGCGAGAAATGTTCATATTTACAGTATTACAATAAACATCACCTGGATCTCCGAGAATGGGTTGAAGTCGAGATTTTGGAGGGGGTTGGATAATTCTGCTCAACCACTCCATTGTACAATCACATAAAAAAGGATTTCCACCCAATCTTATTCTTGGCAATTCTTTTTCTTCTGCGATATTAGATAACCACAGACTAGATGGCTCTAATTTAGTAATCAGATTATTTTCCAATTCTATGACTGTCAGGTTACTTTTTCTAAGGAAAGTGTTTGGAGCTATCGAATGGATGCTATTACTGCTCAAATGCAGAAATACAATGCTATCAGGAATACTCTCGGCAAATATTTCCTTGATTTTGTTCTGAGAAGCATCTAAAGCCATCAATTTAATCTGATTCTCAAGCATAAAATAATTGCTAAGTTCTTCAATTAAATTGTTATGAATGTCAAGCCATTCCAATTGAGGCGGTATAAATGAATAATCAAAAACTGATACTGCATTTGACGATAAATTTAGCCACTGTAAATTGACAAGTCCACTAAGAATCCCATTAATGTCACTAATATTGTTCTCGTCGAGTCGTAAAACTTGAAGATTCGGACATCTCTCAAATGCCCCTGGCTCAACATATGAAATCATATTTGAGGATAGACTTAAACCTATCAAACTTTGATAGCCGTCAAAGGTTTGACGGCGTATAGTGCTCATTATACTATTGTTATCCAAGTTCAGACCGACAAGAGTCGGTAGTCTCGGCAAGTCCTCCAGGGCACTTATTTGGTTGGAACTCAAGTCTAAGTTTCTCAAGGTTGGAATATTAGAAATAGCCGAAGGAAATTTTTGAAGTTTATTTCCACTCAAGTGTAAATTCTGGAGACCAGAACAATTCCGAAATGCTGATACTGACACGTCCGATATTTGATTCTCGTTAATTGACAAGAATGCAAGACTGAACAGACTTTGGAAAAGAGCCGAATTAATCGTGGTCAAGTCATTATCTCTTAAATTTAAGGTATGTAAATTCAAAAGACTGGAAAATGTAGAATCAGTTAAAGCTGACAGCCTGTTGGAAGATAAATCTAATGATTGTAAACTCGATAAATCTTTAAAAATATCTGCTTCCAGTGATCTTATTTTATTAGAATGTAAATCTAAGACAACAAGACGCACGAGGTTAAATAACATACCATGCTCAAGTTCATCCAAATTATTTAGGGAGATATTTAACGATTGTAGGTTACTTAGATTCATAAATGTGTTCCCTTTTATAAACAGGATTTGGTTTTGGCTCAAATCCAGGGAAGAAAGTTCGAATAAATGATGAAACAATTCGTTAGATATAGTGGTTATATTATTCGATGACAGGTTCAACGTTTTTAAATTGTAAGCACCATAAAATGCCATATCTTCCACACTATTTATCATATTTTCGCTTAGGTCCAAGCTTTTCAACTGAGCTACATTGACAAATGAATTTGATCTTACACTATCGATTTTGTTCTTTGATAAATCGAGAAATGTCAGTTCTTGAAGACAATCGATCCTTAAGGCTGTAATGTTCGTTAATCGATTGCTCGTCAAGTTTAGTTTAGTTAATGCGTGAACATCACAAAAATGATTGTTTGCTGAGTCTGACAGACCTGAGTCGCTGATTTCTAATTCACGGAGCTGGGTCAAGCCTTGAAAAGAACGAGGCTCGAGTTTTAATGCAAGAGAATTGTAATTTTCTAATCTGCTGGTGATTCGGATCACTTTCAGATAACGCAAGTTCATAAAAGCGTTTGGCTGCACTTCTTTGACTTTACAACCCGTTATAGAAATTTCTTCAAGCTTTGGTAATCGCCGAATACCATTGTTTGTAACTACACTTTCAAATAGTAGAACATCACTACACTCGATGGAAATCGAGATAGTTTGGTAAGCTTTATGAGCACTAAGTCCAATTCTTTCAACAGCATTATCTAAATGCTGTAAAGTCCGGATTCTACAGTAAAGTTCAGCACCATTTTTATCTTCAAAAGATTTCCATTCACAAACGTTATTAAAACTAACAACCAAATCTATAAGTTTGAAAAGAACAAAAGCTAACAACTTGACCATTGTTTCACCTCAAAGAACTCTATATACTTTCTTTATCCATTAAACACCCATCGTGTTTTCCACTCGATTCATTTCTGACTCTCAAAGCCTACTGAAGAGAGGAACCAGGCTGGAACATTGCATCAAGAAAGAGGAAGGATGAAGGCGCGGCCTCACATGCCCAACGTTTTCGCACGCGACTTACTCGTTTCTAGTATTATAATATTCGAAGGCGATTTGCAATAGATGTGATTTGCTTATGAATTAAACAGTGATGTTGCCAGGTTTGTTGTCGCTTTAGAGAAGTTTTTCAAGGAAATAGTTTCTTCAATAAAAAGGACAGGGGCATATGCAAGGAAAAATCGTATCGTTTGGGGATGGGGGCAGTTACCCTATCCACATAATTTTTAGAACAAATTATTATGTAGCCCATGCCCCATGACCCTCCGGATGTGGACCCCTTACCCCCAAGAAAACTGTTGGAGCTACATCCTTGGGAAGGAAGGAAACCATTGGATATGTATCCAATCCCAGAATGTCAGGATTTTAATTTTGTTTAAGATCTGATCCTTTTCTTGCAAAATTTGCCTGTTCTTGGTATTTACAAGGAGCACCCACACCCCATAAAAAATTAAGTTTCTATGTCTGCGTGCTAGAGCAAGACTGTAGTGGTAATTTTATTTAGATGTCGCATACTTAAGAATTTCACTCTCGGGTGGAGGGGGTAATTGGGAAAATTAAGAACATACTAGTTATCTAGCAAACATAAAAGTTTATTATGCAGGGTAATCGATTTTATTTCTTCTTCTTTCTTTCTTTTTTCTTTTCCTTTTCTTTTCTTTTTATTTTTTCTTCTTTTTCGTATTGTTTTATTTGTATGTGTATTGGGGTTGTAAGCCCAAACAAGCTTTGCTTCGGGCCATTTGCTTGTTTTGTTTTGTTATTTATATTAATAAACCCATCTTTCTCTCTAAAAATTAGAAAATGTTGAAATTGGAGGGCAACTAGGCCTTCTTCTCCACCCCTTGTTTCTCAAAATAGTCTGGTCAAAACTAAGAGAAAGCCATATAGCCAAGAATTAATATACAAATATCATTTTAATAATTTATGTGCGGAGAGCCAAAACCAAACATGCATTAATTCAAAAACGTTCAGAAATTAAATTAAAAAAAAACAATTTTTTTAGCTGAAAGTAAGGAGCGACATTAAAACTTAAAACGAACAGAAATTACTCCGTATATGAAATGGGTTGTCCCCTCCGCAATCCCTCGCTCTTTACGCCAAAGCTTTTAATTGTTTTAAAAAGTAGAATTGTGGCAAAGAGTCAAACTTTAGCGTAAAATGAAATTTGCGTATTAATTCATTTTTTGGCTAAATGGCTTTCTCTTAGTTTTGATCAGACAATTTTGAGAAATAAGGGATGGGGAAGGAGGCCTAGTTACCATGCAATTTTTCGGTTACATAAAAAGGCAACTATAAACTTTAATTTTTCACGAATTTTTTTATTAGTAAAAAATATACGTAACTTAAGAATTAACTTACGTAACAAACTTTTATATTCTTTAATTCTTATTATGTATATGAGGGGGTTTGTACCCGCGTTAATACCTCGTTCTTTATACTAAATCGTAAGTTTTGTCCCAATTCTTTAAGAATGACCCCTGAATCAGAAAGGCCGTAGAATAAATAGTTGAAATTACTAAAAATACTATAGCATAAAGAGCGAGGTATTTATCTCCTCCTAAATACCTCGCTCTTTATGCTAAAGTATTTTTAGAACCCCTCATATGCGTAATAATCTCTGTTCGTTTCAAGTTTCAATACTACTCTTTACTTTCAATTGAAAAAATCTTTTCCATGTTTATTTTTTCATTGTTTTTTTTTAGTAATTTTAGAAAATCCTGCGCCCTTTTCATTGAATTTCTATTCCTCCATGATATATTTCTCCAAGCAAAGATCCACCCACATAGCCCCCTCCCCTCATACCCACTCCCAAAACCAAAAAAAAATCCCCTGAAAACGACTGTACACTTCCTAATAACCATTATTATATGTAAACACTGGTCGAAGTTTGTAACTTGCAGCCCTCCCCCAGGGACTGTGGGGGAGTAAGTCATTCCCAAAGACATAGTTATTATGGTTTTTGAATATGCAGAACAAAATGGCTATCTCAAAATTTTGATCTGTTGACTTTGGAGAAAAAATTAGCGTGGGAGGGGGCCTAGGTGCCCTCCAATTTTTTTGGTCACTTAAAAAGGGCACTAGAACTTTTCATTTCCGTTAGAATGAGCCCTCTTGCGAAATTCTAGGACCACTTGGTCGATACGATGACCCCTGGGAAAAAGAAAAAAGAAAAAAAACAAACAAACAAATAAACAGGCACCCGTGATTTGTCTTCTGGCAATACACAAAATTCCACATTTTTGTAGATAGGAGCTTGAAACTTCTACAGTAGGGTTCTCTGATACGCTGAATCTGATGGTGTCAAGATTCTACGACTTTTAGAGGGTGTTTCCCCCTATTTTCTTAAATAAAGCAAATTTTCTCAGGCTCGTAACTTTTGATGGGTAAGATTAAACTTGATGAAACTTATATATTTAAAATCAGCATTAAAATGCGATTCTTTTGATGTAGCTATTGATATCAAAATTCACTTTTTTAGAGTTTTGGTTACTATTGAGCCGGGTCGCTCATTACTACAGTTCGTTACCACGAACTGTTTGATTAGTAATCTCTGTTGATCACAAGCTCCTAAAGAATTGCTGCTCGTAATGTTTAGTGCCGCCAGAGGTACTCACCTTACATGAGCACACGCAAAATGAGAAAGCACATATGACACAGTTTTCACAATTTTCCAAGGAAGTGCCAAAGGTTCTTTAAGCTTTCCGCTCGATGGTTTTCTATTTAAATTCAAAGATTTAAACGAATAAAATATGTAATATTATTTAAAATAAACTTACGTTCATAATCATAACTTTAATGGCCCTAAATTATATCTTAAGCATCAAGTGCTAAATAAAATCATTCGATTTGTAAAAATAATAACTTTTGTGTGTGGATATGCTATTTTATTGGAGACAGGAGGGCCGGTTTTGTGGTTGTTTGTTTCCCTTGATAATTACTTATTTGTGGGGATCCATAGGGGAGATTGACAAACGAAACATTTACACTACTTCTAAAAGACCTAAAAGGGGTAAGTTGAGAAAATTCATCCAAAATGTTGATTTGTTAGAAAAAAATCCTTCATTCAAATCGCACTCCCCCACTTACATGTAAATTACTTCTGGGCTTGCCCCCCCCCCGCCCTCTTCCTACAAAAAAATATTTGACGACATACATGAAGTAACTTGTAGTAATAATAATTTACCATCAAAGCTTGCTGTACTGGGAAAATCTTATCAGAATATATTAAACGGAATAGCTAAAGAAATATCAAACCGACATCCACTTATAGTAGAATTGTTTTCTGTCCGTAGTTAGGGGTCCTGTTTAAGTGTAGGCGCTACGAGTATGTGGGGCGTCTTTCAGGATTTTTATGATTTATCCTGTAGTATAAAATTAATGTAATATGCCGGCTTATATATTTTCCCCAATCTCAAATTCCCCTTCCATCTAATTAATTTTATACACAGGATTTAAAAAAGGCTTGGCCCTTCATCTCCCTTTTTCCATCTCTAAAATCTTACTAACCCAACGCTTTTACCAGAATTCTTCGTAATTTTTATAATAATCGTCTGACTTCGCCGTTCATTAAAATCAACCTCCGCCCGTAAACTGCAGCTCGAAATAAAATCATACAGAGTAGAGAGGCTGACGTTGCTTGCCAGGTAAAAAAAAAGAATAAAAAGGCATCGAAACTTTGAGGTAGCCGTTAAGTTAAAATTTTCAGAATAAATATCTGTGAAATTAAGTAATTATAGCGTGTAGTATTTTTTTTTTTTTTTTTGTTTAAATATTGGTTAAATCTTGTTACAAATTTTCTATCAACATTTCCTCCATTTATAAATACAAAGCTTTCATGTCTTTTTATCTTTTTTACATAAAAAAAAACTAGTTTTTCTAACTGAAAGTAAGGAGCGACATTAAAACTTAAAACGAACAGAAATTAGTCCGTATATGAAATGGGTTGTCCCCTCCGCAATCCCTCGCTCTTTATGCTAAAGCTTTTAATTGTCTTAAAAAGCAGAATTGTGGTAAAGAGTCAAACTTTAGCGTAAAGAGCGAAGGATTGCGGAGGGGACAACCCATTTCATATACGGAGTAATTTCTGTTCGTTTTATGTTTTAATGTCGCTCCTTACTTTCAGTTAGAAAAACTAGTTTTTTTATGTAATTTCTGAACGTTTTTGAATTAATGCATGTTTGATTTTGGCTCTCCACACATAAATTATTAAAATGAAATTTACATTTTAATTCCTTTTTTGGCTAAATGGCTTTCTCTTAGTTCTGATCAGACGATTTTGAGAAATATGGGATGGGAAAGGAGGCCTAGTTGCCATGCAATTTTTCGGTTACACAAAAAGGCAACTATAAATTTTAATTTTTAACGAATTTTTTTATTAGTAAAAATATACGTAACTTAAGAATTAACTTACGTAACAGACTTTTATATTCTTAAATTTTTATTATGTATATGAGGGGGTTTGTACCCTCGTTAATACCTCGCTCTTTACACTAAATCGTAAGTTTTGTGCCGATTCTTTAAGAATGACCCCTAAATCAGAAAGGCCGTAGAATAAATAGTTGAAATTACTAAAAATACTTTAGCATAAAGAGCGAGGTATTTATCTCCTCCTAAATACCTCGCTCTTTATGCTAAAGTATTTTTAGAACCCCTCATATGCGTAATAATCTCTGTTCGTTTTAAGTTTCAATGGTACTCCTTACTTTCAATTGAAAGAATTTTTCCATGTTTATTTTTTCATTTTTTTTATAGTAATTTTAGAAAATCCTGTGCCCTTTTCATTGAATTTCTGTTCCCCCATGACATATTTCTCCAAGGAAAGATCCTCCCACACAGCCCCCTCCCCTCAACCCCGCCCCCAAAACCGAAAAAAAATCCCCTGAAAATGACTGTACATTTCCCAATAACCATTATTATATGTTAACACTGGTCGAAGTTTGTACCTTGCAGCCCCTCCCCCAGGGATTGTGGGGGAATAAATCATCCCCAAATACATAGTTATTACGGTTATTGACTATGCGGAACAAAATGGCTATCTCAAAATTTTGATCTGTTGACTTTGGAGAAAAAATGAGCGTGGGAGGGGGCCTAGGTGCCCTCCAGTTTTTTTGGTCACTTAAAAAGGGCACTAGAACTTTTCATTTCCGTTAGAATGAGCCCTCTTGCAACATTCTAGGACCACTTGGTCGATACAATGACCCCTGGGGAAAAAAAACAACAAAAAAACAAACAAATAAACACGCACCCGTGATTTGTCTTCTGGCAAAAATACGAAATTCCACATTTTTGTAGATAGGAGCTTGAAAACTTTGCTACAGGTTTCTCTGATACGCTGAATGCGATGGCGTGATTTTCGTTAAGATTCTGTGACTTTTAGGGGGTGTTTTGCCCTATTTTCTAAAATAAGACAAATTTTCTGAGGCTCGTAACTTTTGATGACAAAGACCAAATTTGATGAAACTTATATATTTAAAATCAGCATGAAAATCCGATTCTTTTGATGTATATTTTAGCATCAAAATTCCGTTATTTAGAGTTTCGTTTACTATTGAGCCGGGTCGCTCCTTACTACAGTTCGTTACCACGAACTGTTAAACCACGTAAATATTAAGTAAAGTTTACATACCGAAAGTAATCACAAATTTGTACGGTTTTAGAAAAAAGGTAAAATATCTCCAAAAAAAGGTGGGATCTTGATGACAATTATACCATAACATTCAATATAAATAGATTAAAATGAATTTTGTAAACATTTATTTTTATAAAGGCGTTTTTCAAACAAGAAGTATTTAAAAAAAAGTGATGAGCATAATAAAACCTAAGACGAGCATATACAAACTAATACAACGATCCAAACATAACGAGTCAAATGAAACCCAAAATTATATATAAAACCGCATTCACATTAAAGTTTATTTTAAACATTTTCTCTTAAATTCTAACAACTTTAAAACCGAAAAAGAGCTGAGCCTTCCAGGAAAATTCCATTACATAATAAACAATCAATTCGCTTTCGTTAGTTCTTTACAGTAATCTTGATTCTGATGAGGATTTTTATTTTGTTTTTCGTTGTTTTAAATAATAGAAAAAAAATATTCACTATACATTTCGTTCAATATCTGCAATATCTCAGGAACAGCCAAAAGTTGAAACTTTTCGAACATTTTTTACTAAATCAAGAGGCTCTATGTCCTTACAGGTCCTCAAATAGGACATATCTAAAATATCTCAGGAACGGCTAAGAGCATTACGTCGAAAATCTCAAGGAATATTGAAGGAGGGTGGTAACCTAAACCTGAAAACACTAAGTATATCCATGTAGTCAAAATGGCCTAACTGCAGTAGCTCATGAACGGCTTAGGGTATGAAATTAGAACTTCCCGGGAATATAGAGTGGGGTATTAAACTAAATCCAATGTCAAAGTCAATGTCCAAAGTCAAAGAGACAATATTGGTACTTGGTAAAACACTATTTCTTAAAATTGAATTTGCTGCCATGTAGGCAGGAGGGGCCTCGACCCCCCGAAAATACTAAATTCTTCGTATTTATGGGTACTCCTTATTCAATTTATGAAATAAGTTATTTCATTATTGGATACCTATCAATGTAGTCTATAAAACATACAAGGTTATTACTAATATTGGATCCAGTAAAACTAACGGTAAAAGAGTATTGCCTAGTTACACATAAGCTATTAGGATAGAGGTCAGCGGATCGTTTTTTGGGGAAGGGTTTCTTAGCCCTCAACGAATCATTTTTAGTCCCATATTTTTAAGCTTTCCATTTAATTTTTTTAATCACTTAATAGGTTAATAACATTCCTAAAAATATCAACTGGCGCCCTAAAATGCTTTCAATAAATGTACTCTAGCATAAAAAGCAGAGTACTAAAAGGTTGAGGTCCCCTCTCAGATGCAGAATAATTTCTATTCGTTTGAAGTTTTCATGCCAGTAATGGAGTTTTAAGTATCTACTGTGCTAGTGTTATTAATTCACTACTACTACTACTACTAATAACTCACTGCAGCACCAAGCCGCCTGAGGCCAACACAGCTACGCACGCTCCTCCTCCAACCTAATCTATTTAAAGCCTCCCTCTTTACACCCTCCCAGGAAGTTCCCATTTCCTTTAAATCCTTATTTATGACATCCTCCCAACCCAGACAAGGACGACCTGCTTTCCGTGTAGCCCCAGAAGGTTGGCCAAAAAGGACAATCTTTGGTAATCTGTCATCCTTCATCCGTAGAACGTGGCCTAGCCATCTCAACCTTTCTTTCATTATAGCCCCAGAAAGCGGGATTGAACCACACTTTTCGTACAACCTACTGTTTGAAATACGGTCAGTCAGCCGGGTACCCAGAACAATCCGTAGGCAATTTCTCTGGAAAACATCTAGTAAATTTTCATCTGCTTTTCGGAGTGTCCATGCTTCAGAGCCATATTTGACCACTGTCATCACTGTAGCTTCCAACATATTTAATTGAGCCGAAGAAATGACCAGCAATCACAAATAAAAAATATTGTGACTCTTTGTCAAATTCGAAACTTAAAGGTACAAAAGCATGGTCTTTATGATGAAGGTACGCTGTTACAATTTAAATTAATGAGATGTATGTTTACAATCGTTCCTTTTTTTTACATAGCACTTTTAATATTCTAGTTGATATTTCCAGCATACTAATTTACTTAGAAATGACGATTATCCTAAGGCAAATCTCTAGATGAGTAATTCTCTCTTTGAATGTTTAAATCCAGTTGCAAAACTGGTAAAGATGTTTTTTAACATCACTCTGTTCTCCAGATACAGAGCAAAAACATGACCATAATTTGAATAATGTTCGAAAAAGAATCAAAATCTCAGAGCTACAGCCTATTGTGTTGCTATTATTTTCTCTTTCTTTATTTTAAACATTATTTGTATGAAAAGACTGATATCTAAAAATACAGGAAACCAATTTAGAAAATAAGCATTACTCATCTTTCTTCTACGTTTTTTGCGCTATTGTATTATTGTGTTAATTAAATAAAAAAAACTAGTTTTTTTAACCGAAAGTAAGGAGCGACATTAAAACTTAAAACGAACAGAAATTACTCCGTATATGAAATGGGTTGTCCCCTCCGCAGTCCCTCGCTCCTTACGCTAAAGTTTGACTCTTTGCCACAATTCTACTTTTTAAAACAATTAAAAACTTTAGGTAAAGAGCGTGGGACTGCGGAGGGGACAACCCATTTCATATACGGAGTAATTTCTGTTCGTTTTAAGTTTTAATGTCGCTCCTTACTTTCAGTTAAAAAAACTAGTTTTTTTTATTTAATTTCTGAACGTTTTTGAATTAACGCATGTTTGATTTTGGCTCTCCGCACATAAATTATTGAAATGAAATTAGTATATTAATTTTTTTTTGGCTAAATGGCTTTCTCTTAGTTTTGATCAGACGATTTTGAGAAATAAGGGGTGGGGAAGGAGGCCTAGCTGCCCTCCAATTTTTCGGTTACTTAAAAAGGCTACTAGAACTTTTAATATTCAACGAACGTTTTTATTAGTAAAAAATATACGTAACTTAAGAATTAACTTACGTAACAAACTTTTATATTCTTATATTTTTATTATGTGTACGAGGGGGTTTGTACCCTCGTTAATACCTCGCTCTTTACACTAAATCGTAAGTTTTGTCCCAATTCTTTAAGAATGACCCCTGAATCAAAAAGGCCGTAGAATAAATAGTTGAAATCACTAAAAATATTTTAGCATAAAGAGCGAGGTATTTATCTCCTCCTAAATACCTCGCTCTTTATGCTAAAGTATTTTTAGAACCCCTCATATTCGTAATAATCTCTGTTCGTTTTAAATTTCAATGCTATTCCTTACTTTCATTTGAAAAAATGTTTTCATGTTTATTTTTTCATTGTTTTTTTTATAGTAATGCTAGAAAATCCTGCGCCCTTTTCATTTAATTTTTCTTCCCCCATGACATATTCCTCAAAGGAAAGATCCTCCCACAAAGCCCTCTCCCATCAACCCCACCCCCCAAACCAAAAAATCCCCATGAAAACGTCTGTACCCTTCCCAATAACCATTACTATATGTAAACACTGGTCAAAGTTTGTAGCTTGCAGCCCCTCCCTCAGGGATTTTGGGGGAGTAAGTCATTCCCAAAGACATAGTTATTATGGTTGTCGACTATGCTGAACAAAATGGCTATCTTAAAATTTTAATCTGTTGACTTTTGGAAAAAAATGAGCATGGGAGGGGGCCTATTTGCCCTCCAATTTTTTGGTCACTTAAAAAGGGCACTAGAACTTTTCATTTCCGTTAGAATGAGCCCTCTCGCGACATTCTAGGACCACTTGGTCGATAAGATGACCCCTGGGAAAAAAAAAAAAACAAAAACAAACAAACAAATAAACACGCACCCGTGATTTGTCTTCTGGCAAAAAATACAAAATTCCACATTTTTTGATAGGAGCTTGAAATTTTTGCTATAGAGTTCTCTGATATACCGAATGCGATAGTGTGATTTTCGTTAAGATTCTATGACTTTTAGGGGATGTTTCCCCCTTTTTTCCAAAATAGGGCAAATTTTCTCAGGCTCGTAACTTTTGATGACAAAGACTAAATTAATTGAAACTTATAAACTTATCGATTCTTTTGATGTATCTTTTAGCATCAAAATTCCGTTTTTTAGAGTTTCGTTTACTATTGAGCCGGGTCGCCCCTTACTACAGTTCCTTACCACGAACTGTTTGAAAAGAAAATAATTCGGTATTTCGGGGCTTCTGACATTATTACTCCTTTGCGGAAGTTAGGCTCAAAATTGAAAAAGGATTATATTTTTTCTCTGGGCCCCTTCCACCTCTTAGTCCGTTTATTTTCCCGTTAGTTTTCACCTGTTTTCGCTTTATAGTTGTGTTATCTGTTAGCAGTTCTTTCGTTAGTTGAGCTATGGTTGTGGTATATATGTTTTATCGCTCGTATAGTTGTGTTATTTTCAAATTATACTCCATAATAGAGAGGCTCCGAACACCCAGCATTGTATATTAAGCTCTTAATTTGACGTTTTTTTCTAACGTGACCAGATTCGTCCTGCGCCCTTTTCATTGAATTTTTTCCCCCATGGCATATTTCTCCAAGGAAAGATCCTCCCACATAGCCCTCTCCCTCAACCCTACCCCCAAAACCAAAAAAAATCCCCCTGAAAACGTCTGTACACTTCCCAATAACCATTATTATATGTAAACACTGGTTGAAGTTTGTAACTTGCAACCCCTTCCCCAGGGACTGTGGGGGAGTAAGTCATCCCCAGAAACATAGTTATTATGATTTTCGACTATGCTAAACAAAATGGCTATCTCAAAATTTTGATCCGTTGACTTTGGGAAAAAAATGAGCGTGGGAGGGGGCCTAGATGCCCTCCAATTTTTTGGTCACTTATAAAGGGCACTAGAACTTTTCATTTTCGTTAGAATGAGCCCTCTTGCGACATTCTAGGACCACTTGGTCGATACGATGACCCCTGGGAAAAAAAAAAAAAAAAAAAAACAAATAAACACGCACCCATGATTTGTCTTCTGGCAAAAAATGCAAAATTCCACATTTTTGTAGATAGGAGCTTGAAACTTCTACAGTAGGGTTCTCTGATACGCTGAATCTGATGATGTCATTGTCGTTCGTTAAGATCCTACGACTTTTAGGGGGTGTTTCCCCCTATTTTCCTAAATAAGGCAAATTTTCTCAGGCTCGTAGCTTTTGATGGCTAAGACTAAACTTGATGAAACTTATATATTTAAAATCAGCATTAAAATGCGATTCTTTTGATGTAGCTATTGATACCAAAATTTAATTTTTTAGAGTTTTGGTTACTATTGAGCCGGATCGCTCCTTACTACAGTTCGTTACCACGAACTGTTTGATATTAATAATTTTATTCAAACAAGTTTGTTTAAGTTATGTAAAACCAAGCTTTCTTAAAACAAATATAGGTCCAAAATTTATGAATGTTTCAAATACCTTTTTTTCCTTGGATTTAGTCTGTGTTGCCAGTCAGACTAACTTTTTCAGTTTAATGCTAGGTTTGATGATGACAGGTTAGGTAAGATTAGGTTTGGTTAGGTTGGGTTAACTTAGGTTTTTAATCCATTTCTTATATTTATGGCCAAATTTAACCTAACTTTGACTTTTACTACTATAGCTTACACAAGACTGAAAAGGCTGACTCGCAAAGGTAATTGAATCCAAACAGACAAAAAGGAATTCGGGGACATTCACCAGTGATTTTCAACATTAACCAGATTTTGGACATTCACGGCAACGTGACCACCCCTGGAAAAAATATTAAATTATCACGCATCCATGGGGTTTCTTCTGGCAAAACGTACAACATTCCACACTTTTGAAGTTGGGAGCTTGAAACTTCGACGATATGATTCTTATATGCGCTAAATCTGATGGTGTGATCCTCATTAAGATTCTTAAAAAGAGCCCTATAACTTCCAATTTGAAATCAAATGAGCCACATTTGAAGTTTACACGACCACCCATTCCATAAAATCTTATATATCCCCAGGGCATGCCTTACAACCCTGTCCCCAGGACACTTGAGGGTTATGTCAATCCTAGAGCCATTGTTGTATGTTTTTGGACTTTTTTGAACAAAATCGCTATTTCACAACTTCAATCAGATTCGTTTGGTCAAAAGGGAGGTTGTTTGAGGGGGGGGGGTAATTTCCCTTAAAAACTTCTGACTCTTAAAAAGGAACCTGGAACTTCCAATTTTCAACCAAATAATCTTCTTCTAAGATTTATACAATTACCCCTTTCATTGAAACATAAAATGCCCCCGGGGCATAACTTACAGCCCTTGATCCCAGGCTCTGGGAGTTTGTTTCAACTCCGAATGCCTTGTTATATTATATTTGGATGATTTTGACTAAAATGGCTATCTCAAAATTTCTATCAGATGCATTTCGAGAAAATATGAGGTGTGAGGTGGAATCTGTTCCCCGATCTCTTTGAATCTTAAAATGGACACTAGAAATTCTGATTACTAATCCAATGAGCCCCACCAAAGTCTATGCGTCCAGCCTTTCTATAAGAACCTTATATGCCTCCAGAGCATAAATTACAACCCTTGCACTGAGGTCGGCGGGGGGGGGGGGGGGGTTGTCATCCTCAAAGACATAATTTCCGAACTTTTAAACTAGCTTGAACAAAATAACTATCTCAAAATTTTTGATTGGATTTGCTTGGGGAATTGACAGGTGTGGAAGGGGTTTCGTAGCCCTCAAACCACTTTGATAAAGTTATGATAAGGCTATGACTATGAAAAAGGGTACTAGCTCTTTCAATTTCCAATTGAATGAGCCGTTTGAAGTTTCTACGGCAACTCCTTCGACAGGAAGTGCCCTGTAGTGTTGCCTGTGTTAGACTGTTATGATTATTATGAAATAATTTTGAAATATATAATTTTGAAATAATTTTGAATATGATATTATGACTATTATGAAATAATTTTTGTTCGTTTAAGTTTCAACTTTGCTCTTTACTTCCCTCAGAGATGCTTCTTTTTTTAATTATCATGCATAAGACCCATTCACAATGAGATTTTACTAATGCAGAGTTCTATTTAGCGCTAATTTGAGACAATTAGATTTTTCATAGAATTTTCTGATTGGATGTAAACTCTGAAAATTCTGATTGACTCAAATTAGCGCTATCTATATCTTGGTATTAATAACATATCATTGTGAATGGGTCTAGGTTTTTGTCCATAACTATTTTTCTCTGCATTCAATTGTCTTCGAAACGTAATATATCCGTTGGTACCTATACGTAGGAAATAGGAAGTACATTTACTACTCTCTGAAGAGCTAAGAGCCAAGAGCTCATATGGTATGAGCTTTAACAAAATTCTAAGAATCAATAGATTGATTTAAAAGGAAAATCAGAGGCTTAATTGCCGGTCGGGATTTGAAATAAGAGCTGTGAGTCACGGTGTCTTTCTAAATATAAAAATTCATTAAGATCCGACCACCCACTCGTAAGTTATAAATACCTCATTTTTTTTTATTTTTCCTCTCTCTTTAGCCCCCCAGATGGTCAAATCTAGGAAAACGACTTTATCAAGTCAATTTGTGCAGGTCCCTGACACGCCTACCAATTTCCATCGTCCTAGCACGTCCAGAAGCACCAAACTCGCCAAATCACTGAACCCCTTCCCCCAACTCCGCCAAAGAGAGCGAGTGCAGTACGGTTATGTCGATCACGTATATAGAACATTTGCTTATTCTATCCACCAAGCTTCATAGAGTGGATTCCTCCACTCTAAGTGTTTTCCAAGATTTCCGATTTCCCCTCCAACTCCCCCCAATGTCAACAGATCTGGTCGGGATTTGAAATAAGAGCTCTGAGACATGAATTCCTTCTAAAAATCAAATTTCATTAAGATCCAGTCACTCGTTCTTAAGTTAAAAAACTTCAATTTTTCCAAATTAACACCCCCCAGCTCCTCCAAAGAGAACGGATTCGTTGCAATTATGTCAACCACGTATCTAGAACTTGTGCTTATTCTTCCCATGAAGTTTCATCCCGATTTCTCCACTCTAAGCGTTTTCCAAGATTTATGTTTCCCTCCTGCAACCCCCTATGTCTCTGGATCCAATTCGAGTCGAAAATGGGGCATCTGAGACATAAGATATATATATACATATATATATATATATATATATATATATATATATATATATATATATATATATATATACATATATATATATATATATATATATATATATATATATATATATATATATATATATATATATATATATATATATATATATATATATATATATATATATATATATATATATATATATATATATATATATATATATCAAGTTTCATTAAGATCCGATCACCTGTTCATTAGATAAAAATACCCCAATTTTCACGTTTTCCAAGAATTCCGGTTTCCCCCTCCAACTCCCCTCAATGTCACAGGATCTGGTCGGAACTTCAAATAAGAGGTTTAAAGCACAAGATCCTTTTAAATATCAAATTTCATTAAGATCTGTCACCCGTTTGTAAGTTACAAATACCTCATTTTTTCGAATTACACCCCCCCCCCCCAACTCCACCATAGAGAGCAGATCCGGTCCGGTTATGTCAGTCACGTATCTTAGACAGGTATTGATTCTTCCCATCCAGTTTCATATTGATCTCTCCGCTTTAAGTATTTTCTAAGATTTCGGTCCCCCCCCGCAATGACGCTGGATCCGGTTGAGACTTAAAATAAGAGATCTGAGTTACGAGGTCTTTCTAAATATGATGTTTCATGAAGATCCGATCACTCCTTCGTAAGTTCAAAATAAGTCATTTTTTCTAATTTTTCAGAATTAACCCCCCCCCCAATAGAGCGGATCCCTTCCAATTATTTCAATCACGTACCTAAGACTTTTGCTTATTTTTCCCATCAAGTTTCATCCTGATCCCTCCAATCTAAGCGTTTTCCATGATTTAGGTCCCCCCAAACTCCCCCAATGTCACCAGATCCTGTCGGGATAAAAAATAAGAGCTTTGAGATACGATATCCTTCTAAATATCAAATTTCATTGAGATGCGATCACCCGTTCCTAAGTTAAAAATACCTCATGTTTTCTAATTTTTCAGAATCCCCCCCCCAACTACCCCAAAGAGAGTGGATTCGTTCCGGCTATGTCAATCATGTATCTAAGACTTGTGCTTATTTTTCCACCAAGCTTCATCCCGATCCCTCCACTCTAAGTGTTTCCCAAGATTTTAGGTTTCCCCCTACCAACTTCTCCCCCTCCCAATGTCACCAGATCCTGTCAGGATTTAAAATAATAGCTCTGAAACACGATATCCTTCCAAACATCAAATTTCATTAAGATCTGATAAACCGTTCGTAAGTGAAAAATACTTCATTGTTTCTATTTTCTCCGAATTAACCGGAACCCACTCCCCCTCCAGATATTCAAATTGGGAACACAACTATTTCTTATTTAATCTGGTCTGGTCCCTGATACGTCTGCCAAAAATCATCGTCCTAGCTTACCTGGAAGTGCCGAAAGTAGCAAAACCGGGACCGACAGACAGACAGACCGACAGAATTTGCGATTGCTATATGTCACTTGGTTAATACCAAGTGCCTTAAAAACACACGAAAACACTCAATAGTTTTTAGCACCAGGGGAAAATGAAAAACTTTCCAAATTTCTGCTCTCCCAAAAACAGAAGGCGCCCATGAACTATTCTCCTACTTAACTACTTCGGATATTCACGATTCAAGTCGGAGAGCAAAGATAGTATCAGAGGAATTTTAAATTTTTATTCAAATATAACGCTTGTCAAATTTTCTTGTATTACAGTTGGTTAAACACAATCAGGTTTAGGAGTTCACTTTAGCGGATGATAAAGTTTTGACAGAACAATATTAACGAAGCAGAAAACTGGCCGTAGGGGGGTGGACACATGTCCAAATTTTTCCTGATTTGTAAAACGAATCCGTAGAGCCACTTTCTAATTTAATCAATTCTAGCGAACCTGGAGATCAGTGGAATATGCTTTGGTCTCTTGTTTACAGGAGATTGAGTAACATCAGGGAACGCTGTTTGAATTACATGCAACCAAGCGTAAAATATATGTTTCTTATTCCTTCAAATGTTTACAAAGAATATGGTTACTTAATAACTACAAGGATGCGACGTAAAATCTGTTTTTTATTTTCTCCTCAGTTTGAAAAGAAGTTATTGTTCTCATTTTGATCACTTTTTAAAGTTTTTCTATTAGAAGACTTGATTAGTTGTTTCAGTCAACTTGGGTACCAATCGTATATTTTGTGGGTGTAATTAGTACCACGGGCTTTAATAATTCCTGTCGCGATTCCATATCGGGATGTAAGTTTAATTATTCCATTTTTATTTTGTTACTTGCAGGCCCGGCGGGACATCGACAAAGTCCCGGTGTACCCCTGTTCTTGTAAAGTAATAGCGCCTTTCATTTCAATACCGAAATTGTACTTATCGGTTATATAATAGACACTCGAGAAAGATACGAGCATGAAAAAAGAAACTGATCAAGCAATTTCTTTATACCACACAATTAGCTTTGGTTTGGTTGCAAAATAAATTGTAGCTATATTTAATTTAAGTATTTATTTTGTATTTTGGTTTGGTTTATGCGAACAAATTTGGGCTATATATTTGCACATTAGGAGGGGGTGAGGCTAAAGCATGGCATATATTAAATACAGCAATGGTTAGTTTACGTATTTAATATATGCTATACTTTACCCTCCCCCCCTAATGTGCAAATGTATAGCCCAAATTTGTTTATAAACTATTATAAATTCATCATATTTTGTTCCATTTCATTAGCACTAATCGAACTTCACTTCCTGAGTGTCTATTATATAACCGACGAGTACAACCAAAATTTTTAGAGGTGTACATTTTAAATAATAGTTTCCGCTGTCGAAATTAATTTTAAAAAAGGCTCACCTCTTTTTTTACAACCGATATATTACGAGAGCTCGCCTGGGTGAGTTCTCGTACGCGCTATCTAAGGTATTCTTTCTTTATTTTTCTTATCTTAACCGGAAGACAAAGGGAGTTAACTATTATTTCAATGGCAGGTTAATAGCCTGGTAGGCTCTGCCTTAAAATCTAAGGTCTCCGTTAGTTAGCATGAACTTGGGACTCAAGTACTCTGTGTGGACAAACAACGTGGTGGTCACCCGCTCTAAATGGGTTAGGGCGCCACCGTCGACCATCTAATTTTCCGTAATTTTAGTGAGGCCGTCGTCCAGTGGTGGACTAGGGGCTCCGGGAGTGCTGGTGAGGCAGGTAAATTATCCCAATATCCCTATGTTTAGAGTGTCGCGTCTATTGCCTTATTGTCTCATGCAATCCGGAGTTAACTGTCGGCTGGTGCCCGCCTGCAAACTGCTCCGACGAACGTTTGTGTCTACGAATTCGCTTTGAAAATAAAAAAGAATTCAATAGTACAGCAAATAGCTGCGAATCCTCAAAAGTAGTTAACTCGTTGTGTTTTACCTGTAACCCCTTTTCATTTAAGAGGGTTACCCTCACTCTATGGTTCTTTATGTTCACTTCTTCAACTTCTTTTCATTGCTGTTTCTTATATTACATCGTTTGTAGTTATTTAAAGAGTTCCGTAAATATTTTAGTGAGTGTAAATCAAGTAGTTGTGCGAGTTACCTTAGAAGCTGGTCCTCCACGGACAGATGTAATACACAATAGGCGTGTTGTTGAAATCATCGTAGATTTAGCGCTGGCATCAAGGAGGAATCACCACTATTGGGAGGTAAGGTAAGGGAGAGGTTAGCATTATTGACTCGAATTTTCCGTTTTGTTTGTGAATCATTAGCTGAGAACTCCCTAATCTATAAGAAGAAGAAGAAAAGGGTTTGCTAAAAAAAATAAAGACATTAACAAAAAACCCGAAGTTTATAAACTCGTATGGGTAGACATCACCCTTTACAGAACCCTATATACACAATCACTACCAGCCATCCTTACCGCTCCCTCTCCTAAAAAACAATAGTAAAATAAATAAATAAATAAAAAAGAGATAAATTAAATGTAAATATTAACAAATACACGAGCTAACTGGATGTCAAAGACACAAAATGAAAACTCATTCATCTGCTCTACCTCCTTGTCCCCCTCCTTAGAAAAAGATATCTCAATCGCCCCAGAGAAAATTCACCAAGTAGGGATTGAAGTTCATATATAGAGAAACAGTGTCCTTTTAGTTCACAGCGAAATTCATGTAGCCCATCATCTGTCGAAGCAGCCTGAGGTAATGCTTCCAACAACTGAGGGCCAAAAACTTCGGCTTTGTTGTTAATGTATTTATTTCTTTAATACAACCCTCTTTCTTCTAAAATAACAGCAATATTAGTGGTATCGTGCATGTATTGCCTTTTGGTCATTTGATCTTCCCCTTTAAGTATTTTCTGACAGTTCCTACTTAATACCCAAATCCATTCTTAAGATCTGTCCTTTTGACCATCTGCATACACAAAGTGTTTTTATTTAGTTCAAATTTCCCCACAATAATCTGTCAAACTTTCACCTTCATAAACTTAGCATTAATAGTACTAGTAATATAGCAGTAGTGGTAATAGTAGATCTAGTGGCAATAGTACCGTTTTATTAGTAGTTGTAGTATCAATAGAAGCAGTAGTATTAATAACAGTAGTAGCGTGTATATGTTGCCTTTTGGTCCATTGAACATTCCATTCATAATATCATAATACCCTGGAATTTTCATATTGATACAGTAAACCCGTCCCGATAAACATTACTGGTATATGCCCTTTGAATGCTGTCAGAGCCCTCTCCCGATTTCCGAGGATTTCAAGAATGATGCGTTATCCCAAATTGTGTAATCATTCATATTGTTAATGCAACAATACAATGCGTCCTATTACAGGCCTTATATTTGTTCTTTTGAGATATCGACAAACCTGGAAACATGCCAAGTTTATTTTAAAAGTGAAAAAATACAACAAATACCGCGACATCCCGTACCATGGCGTAATTTCATCTTCCGGTGATGGGTATCTTAAAATGCCAAATATTTAACCAGTGTCATAGACGGTATTATTGTTAAGTAGAGTTGTAGATATAGACGAAAAGTTTTCCTTTCCAACGAAACGTTTTTTAGCTTCTAAATAGTTTTTCCATTGATTTTATGTAATTTATTCCTGGTGTAGGAATCAAGCGTGAGACCCATGGTTTCCAATGGTTGAAGAGCAAAACGTTACTCGACTGAGCCAACAAGTCATTGATGATATTATGTTCTTAGAAACGCATTCTAGGCAATCAATGGATTCTTTCTGGGCACAAACCAGATGGTGTTACGCATCACTATTGCGTGCCAAGTCATTGTGCAATCGATCTCTCAGTTGGAGTAGGATATATAGTAAATGCTATTACTATTTCGTTTTCGGGTAACTTTTTAGCATCATTCCTAGAATATGCATAAAATATTTTCACTGTCTTTCCCCCCTCTCTCTCTCTCTTTGTGTACCTGTGCGTCTAAGCGTCTGTCTGCCTGTCTCTGCTTAGTTTTTTTTGTGTTTGTTTTTGTCGCTCACTTTCTTGCTGTACCTATGTGCCGAAGCGTCTGTTTGCCCGTCTCTATATCTGTTGCATGCCTGTGTGTCAGACTTCGTCTGTGTGTGTGTTTGTCTCTATCGCTCTCTGTCTCTCTCTCTCTGTGCCTGTGTATCATAGAGTCCGTTTACCTGTTTCTGCGTCTCTTTCCATGTCTTTGTGTCTGTTTGTTCTCTGTCTCTCTCTCTCTGTGCCTGTGTATCATAGAGTCCGTTTACCTGTTTCTGCGTCTCTTTCCATGTCTTTGTGTCTGTTTATGGGTGTTTTTGTCTCTTTCTCTCCCTTTCTCTCTCTTTCTGAGCGTCTATTTGCCTGTCTCTGCGTCTGTTTGCATTTCTGTTTGTCTGAGTTTTTGTTTGTGTTTATGTTTGTGTTTTTTCTCTCTATCCATCTCTCTCTCTTTCTCTCTCTCTCCTTGTTTCTGTTTGCATGCCTTTTTGTCTAACTTTGTGTGTTTGTATGTGTTTTTGTCTCTCCCTCTTCCTCTCTCTCTCTCTCTCTCTTTCTCTCTTTCTCTCCCTCTCTCTCTGTCTGAACGTCTGTTTGCCTCTCTCTGCTTCTGTTTGCTTGACTGTGTATCTGACTTTTGTATTTGTGTTTTCTCTCTCTCTCTATCTCCTTTTCTGTACCTATATGTCTCAGCGTCCTTTTGCCTTTTTCTGCATCTGTTTGCATGCCTTTGTGTCGGACTTCGTTTGCTTGTGTATGTTTTTGTTTCTATCTCTCTGCCTGTGGGTCTGAGCGTCTATTTGTCTATCTCTGCGTCTATTTGCATGCCCGTGTGTAAGACTATGTTTGTGTCTCTCTCTCTCTCTCTCTCTCTCTCTCTCTCTCTCTCTCTCTCTCTCTCTCTCTCTCTCTCTCTCTCTCTCTCTCTCTCTTTGTGTACCTGTGCGTCTGAGCGTCTGTCCACCTGTCTCTGCTTCTGTTTGCGAGCCTGTGTGTCTGGCTTTTGTGCTTGTGTTTCTCTCTCTTTCTCTCTCTGCACCCGTGTCTCTCAGCTTCCTTTTGCCTGTTTCTGCGTCTATCCAGAGGAGTAGCTGAAGCATTTGTATGGGGGGCAAGAAGGGTCCATGTATGGATAGTCATGGGGCATGGGCTATATAATAATTTTTGCTCGAAATTTTTGGATTTTCAATTTCCCCCCTTGACCCCCCTGAACCCCCTCCCCAAAAAAAAACGACGCCCTGGATGCATTAAACTAAAGAAGAATACAAATAAAGACAATTAACGATTCCAAATTATATTGAGCAGAAATCACCCTCAACGCTTAAATGAAACTTAGAAACTACAACTCTTAATCAAGCCAAACCTAAAAGAAACAGAAATACTCACAAACACAAGTAGGACTAACACACATAGCCTTTCTAAAAGCTTCAGCTTTATTTCTGTTTTTCCTATGTTTGCTCCAAACAAAATGGCTTATGCTAGTAAAATATCAAACAGTTCGTGGTAACGAACTGTAGTAAGGAGTGACCCGGCTCAATAGTAACAGAAACTCTAAGAAATGGAATTCTGATACCAATAGTTACATCAAAAGAATCACATTTTCATGCTAATTTTAAATATATAAGTTCCATCAAGATTAGTTATACCCATCAAAAGTTACGAGCCTGAGAAAATCTGCCTTATTTCAGAAAATAGGGGGAAATACTCCCTAAAAGTCATACAATCTTAACGAAAATCACAACATCAGATTCAACGTATCAGAGAGCCTTATTGTAGAAGTTTCAACCTCCTATCTACAAAAATGTAGAATTTCGCATTTTTTGCCAGAAGACAGATCACGGATGAGTGTTTATTTGTTTTTTTGTTTTTTTTTGTTGTTTGTTTTTCCCAGGGGTGAGCGTATCGAATAAGTGGTCCTAGAATATCGTGAAAGGGCTAATTTTAACGTAAACTAGAAGTTCTAGTGCCCTTTTTAAGTGACCAAGAAATTGGAGGGCACCTAGGCCCCCTCCCACGCTCATTTTTTCCCAAATGTTACCGGATCAAAATTCTGAGATAGTCATTTTTTCACCATAGCATAAAAACCTAATAACTATGTCTTTAGGGACGACTTACTCCCCCGCAGTCCCTTTAGGAGGGGCAGCAAGTTACAAACTTTGACCTGTGTTTACATATAGTAATGGATACTGGGAAGTGTACAGACGTTTTCAGGGGTATTTTTTTATTTAAGGGGGAGATTTGAGGGGGGAAGTTACGTGGTAGGACATTTCCATGGAGAAACCTGTCATGGGGGAAGAGAATTTCAATGAAGGGGACGCAGGATTTTCTAGCATTATTTGAAAAAACAATGAAAAAATAAATATGAGAAGTTTTTTCTACTGAAAGTAAGGAGCATCATTAAAACGTAAAACGAACAAAAATTATTACGCATAGGAGGGGTTTACCTCCCGTTATACCTCACTCTTTACGCTAAAGTATTTTTAGTAATTTCAACTATTTTTTCTACGACCTTTGTGATTCAGAGCTCATTCTTAAGAAATTGGGACAAAATTTAAGCTTTAGGACAAGGAGTGAGGTATCGACGAGGATTGAACCCCCCTCATACACGCAATAAAAACATACGAATATAGAAGTTCGTTAATTAAATTAATTCGTAGGTTACGTATCAATGAAAACGTTTTAAAAAAATAAAAGTTCTAGTTGCTTTTTAAGTAATCAAAAACTTGGAGGGCAACTAGGCCTCCTCCTTCGCTTCTTTTTTCTCAAAATATTTCGATTAATTGCAATTAGTTAATATGCAAATTTAGTTTTAATTATTTATGTGCGGAGAGCCAAGATCAAAACATGCATTAATTCAAAAACATCCAGAAATTAAATAAAAAAAACAAGTTTTTTTTAAATGAAAGTAAAAAGCAACATTAAAACTTAAAACGAACAGAAATTACTCCGTATAAAAAAGGGGCTCTTCCTCCTCAACGCCCCACTATCTTCGCAAAAGTTTCTTACTGTTTTAGAAATAGAGTTAAGAGAAAGAGTCAAACTTTAGCGTAAAGAGCGGGGCGTTGAGGAGGAAAAGTCCCTTTCATATACGGAGTAATTTCTGTTCGTTTTAAGTTTTAATGTTGCTCCTTACTTTCATTTAAAAAAATAGTTTTTTGTATTTAATCAAAAATAAGAACAAAGCCCGTTTTGGGGAATTAGTTATGCATTGATAATGATTTCTGTTCGTTTAAAGTTTTTATTGTCACTGGAATTTATTTCTGCTCGCCTTTACTTTAATGGGGATCTTTACTTTTCTTTGATAAACTTTCTTTCTGAAGCAGTTTTTTTTTAGTAATTTCTGTTCATTGTGTAGCAAGAGCACCACTTTGGTTTTGTCCCGTTTTTTTTCTATGCCACCTATCTCAGCTTATTCCCAGAAGCTGTTAAGGGTCTAACCTGTGCGGCTTTTACGGAAAGTGTGGACCTTAGGCCGGATTGATGAATATGACGTTAAATTTTGGAAAGCTCCGCAGAACTCTTGCCTGGGGCCAAAAAGGATGGTTTTTGCTTGTCCACGAACCAGAGCCTATGGCGTGCGAAGTGAAGTGCAGATATATAGCCTAAGTCAGAGAGGAGTCTCTGAAGTTGCACAGCCAAGCTTTCGTTTCATAAAACCATGTTTCTGCTTTCGAGTGGAAAGCTCCGTTCTAGCGGGCAAGCAGGCACCACTTTCGAATTGAAGATCGACTAAAATCTATAAGTGTTAAATATTAGCTGCAGTTACCCGGCCCCACAGCCAATATATCTTCTTTGGGCGATAAATAGAAAAATTTACACAAGCAAAAATGTGGCATTTTCCCACCGGTCCGAAAGTGCTGCCATCTATTGTTTCTACCCATTTCTGTTCGTGATATCAGCTGAGTTAATCATTCGATTTTTTTTTACTTAGGATTGAGGTAGAGAAATGGCATCAGATGTGCCTAATAAACTTTAAAAGTTCTCTCATTGCTAAAGAAATCGGAGCTTATCCTTTGCTCCTTTCTAAGTAGTGACGTTAGAAAGTTGGCCTACTGCAAAAAAAATCAACTTTTAAACTAAGACAGATAGAATTTTTTTTCGACGGCAATCGATAGCTCTTGATGAGCTGATCAAAGTTATGACATCCATTTTTTGGTACAAAAATTCTTTCATGAGATATACCCGTTTGAAAGTTTCAAGGGGTTGACAACTTCAGTAGTAAGGTACACACTGAAACGAAATCTAGGCCGACACAAATGTAAGACATATAGAGGACTTGTAAGCAGCTGTCGGCTGTTAGGTAATAATCACCTTCGGTAATGAGGGGTTATCAATTTTTTCTAGTTGGTGTATCTATTATTTGTTTCCAGTGTATTTGATGGTAAAACCAATTTGGTTCCAGTGGTAAGACATGTAGGGGACTTGTAAGTAATAATCTTCTGTTAGGCTAAAGTCAACTCCTGCGATCAGGAGTTTGCAACTATGCTAGTTGGTGTACCCATTTATTTGTTTCCGCTGAAATTGATACCTATCACGAGAGAGGGACTCATAAGTAAGAATCGGTTCACTTTGGGCGAGAAACGGCTGTTAGCTCATAATCATCTTCGGCAATAAGGGGTTTGCCACTTTTGCTAGTTGGTGTGCCTATTATTTGTTTCCGGTGTATTTGATGGTTAAATCACTTTGGCTCCAGTGGTAAAACATGTAGGGGACTTGTAAGTAATAATCGGCTGTTGGGCTACAATTATCTTCAGCGATGAGGGGTTTGCAACTTTTGCTAGTTGGTTTGCCCATTTATTTGTTTTCGGTGAACTTGATGTCCATCACGAGAGAGAGGCTTGTAAGTAAGAATACGTTCACTTTGGGCTAGAAATTTGTGCAAATTGGTGCACATTGTATTCGATCTCTCTAAATCTGACAAAATTAAGTGTTTAAGCAACGGGTACAAACGATAACATAAAACAATGAGGTAGTTTCGTAATAATTTGTGTCACCTATGGTATTTTAACCCTAAAAAGTTACAAATAGCTTTATAATACCAACAGGATTATGTAAGAAATTGTTCCAAGTTTTCATCCGTCACGATGTCTACGATTGAAAAGGACAAAGTTCAATTGGCTGCAAAGTCAATTTAGTCCCTTCTTTCGATATTATTTTGTAGTTGCTGTTTTTTTCAGCGCTGAGGAATAGCCTTCGGTCATGTGATAACTGATTGCGTTCTTGTTTGAACATGCCGTTTTAAAAACTTCGATAGGCTGACAACTTCATCATTTAACCGATAGTGAAGAAACAAGCACAAACGAGAATGTAAAACAATGAGTTAGTTTCGTAATAATTAATAGAATGTCATCTATGGTATCTTGATCCTGAAAAGTTAGGGATAGCTTTATAATACCAACTAGATTATATAAGATATTGTTCCGAGTTTTCATCCGTCACGATGTCTACGATTGAAAAGGATAAAGTTCAACTGGCTGCAAAGTCAATTTAGTCTCTTCTTTCGATATTATTTTGTTGTTGTTTTTTTAACGCTGAGGAATAGCCTTTGATCACGTGATTACTGATTGATAGCGAAGAAACAAAACCAAAGTGTTGCTCTTGCAACACTTTAGTCAGCGAAACCAGACAAAGGTTGCCCCAACACTTCGCGTTGTCCGGCAACGTAGGTCTAGTTTGAGAACTGACACTATTTTATTTTTATAAGCTAACAAAAATAATCTTTTTTAAGTCGATTTTTCTTCTTAAGACTTAAGATTTTGACTTTTTTCGATTTGGACGCAATATAACAACGCATTTTAATAGTAGTTTTACCATAGAATTTTGTGTGGATAAGGAGGAAGAATATTACTCCAGTATAAGGATTAAAGACCTGTTGAATTCTTGATTGCCGACAAGGATGAAGTTATATCGACCCAAAACGTGTTATAGCCTTTATTATGGGCGCATATAAATCGATCATTTTATTATACGATTTTATTGTATTATGTTCTGTTTTAATCACTTTTAATTTTGAAAACATGCATCTTAAGCTCATGGATTAAAACGACTTTTGATTTGTTATTTAGCCGTCAAGATTCAATGCAACCAGACAAAGAATCAATTCAACAACATTTTTCTTCAAGAAATTATTACCCTTGACTAGACACTTTTCTCCAAGTCAAAACTTCAACTCGACTTGACCCCCGATCATATACTCCTCAAATTTCAGTTGAGTCCCTTAAGCCGTTAAGTTGTATGCCTAGTCTCTCGTGAGATTTCGCAGACGCATCTTTTGACAACTTGGATACAAAGAGTGTTTTCAATTTAGTTCCACATCCCCCATTAACATTCCCTGCAAGCTCAAACGTCGTATCTGCAATACCTCAGGGATAGTCGTCAATGAGGTATTGCAGATACGACTCTTTGAGAAACTAGACGTACATAGTGCCTTTTGATTTACTTTAACATCCTAATCAACTTCCCTTGAAAGAACCAACTCTAGATCTAAGCTGTTTCTGGACCACTGCAGATACATCATTTCGAAATCATGATTACACTTAAAGTCTTTAGATTTAACTGAATGTCCTCCTGAACAGCCTCTGAATATGTCAGTTTCAAAACTGCAGATACTCCCTTTAGATAACTTGCTGGCACACAGCGTCTGATCTAAATTTTGAGATAAGAATTTTCTCCAAAGTAGTTGTAAGGTGTTAGAAATATGCCTCCAGCAATGACAGAAGCCCAACAGCCCCTAGGGCAAGGGCTTTAAATTATACAAATTATCCATTGCTCAGATATAGGTTTTACCATTTAAAATGGGGACAGGGTTGGTCCTGGGTATCGAAAACGACTAAAAAAACCAAGATAATATTTTCAGGAAATACTGGAGGATATTGAACTATATCCATAGACGCTGTGTGCCAGCAAGTTATCTAAAGGGAGTATCTGCAGTTTTGAAACTGACATATTCAGAGGCTGTTCAGGAGGACATTCAGTTAAATCTAAAGACTTTAAGTGTAACCATGATTTCGAAATGATGTATCTGCAGTGGTCCAGAAACAGCTTAGATCTAGAGTTGGTTCTTTCAAGGGAAGTTGATTAGGATGTTAAAGTAAATCAAAAGGCACTATGTACGTCTAGTTTCTCAAAGAGTCGTATCTGCAATACCTCATTGACGACTATCCCTGAGGTATTGCAGATACGACGTTTGAGCTTGCAGGGAATGTTAATGGGGGATGTGGAACTAAATTGAAAACACTCTTTGTATCCAAGTTGTCAAAAGATGCGTCTGCGAAATCTCACGAGATACTAGGCATACAACTTAACGGCTTAAGGGACTCAACCGAAAATTTGAGGAGTATATGATCGGGGGTCAAGTCGAGTTGAAGTTTTGACTTGGGAGAAAAGTGTCTAGTCAAGGGTAATAATTTCTTGAAGAAAAATGTTGTTGAATTGATTCTTTGTCTGGTTGCATTGAATCTTGACGGCTAAATAACAAATCAAAAGTCGTTTTAATCCATGAGCTTAAGATGCATGTTTTCAAAATTAAAAGTGATTAAAACAGAACATAATACAATAAAATCGTATAATAAAATGATCGATTTATATGCGCCCATAATAAAGGCTATAACACGTTTTGGGTCGATATAACTTCATCCTTGTCGGCAATCAAGAATTCAACAGGTCTTTAATCCTTATACTGGAGTAATATTCTTCCTCCTTATCCACACAAAATTCTATGGTAAAACTACTATTAAAATGCGTTGTTATATTGCGTCCAAATCGAAAAAAGTCAAAATCTTAAGTCTTAAGAAGAAAAATCGACTTAAAAAAGATTATTTTTGTTAGCTTATAAAAATAAAATAGTGTCAGTTCTCAAACTAGACCTACGTTGCCGGACAACGCGAAGTGTTGGGGCAACCTTTGTCTGGTTTCGCTGACTAAAGTGTTGCAAGAGCAACACTTTGGTTTTAATTTTTAACGAATGTTTTTATTAGTAAAAAATATACGTAACTTAAAAATTAACTTACGTAACAAATAATCTTATAATCTTATAATCTTATAATCTTATAATCTTATAATCTATAATCTTATAATCTTATAAGATTATTTGTTACGTAAGTTAATTTTTAAGTTACGTATATTTTTTACTAATAAAAACATTCGTTAAAAATTAAAAGTTCTAGTTGCATTTCTAAGTAACCGAAAAATTGGAGGGCAACTAGCCAAAAAAAAAATTAATATACAAATTTCATTTTAATAATTTATGTGCGGAGAGCCAAAACCAAACATGCATTAATTCAAAAACGTTCAGAAATTAAATAAAAAAAACTAATTTTTTTAGCTGAAAGTAAGGAGCGACATTAAAACTTAAAACGAACAGAAATTACTCCGTATATGAAGTGGGCTGTCCCCTCCGCAATCCCTCGCTCTTTACGCTAAAGTTTGACTCTTTGCCACAATTCTATTTTTTAAAACAATTAAAAGCTTTAGCGTAAAGAGCGAGGGATTGCGGAGGGGACAGCCCATTTCATATACGGAGTAATTTCTGTTCGTTTTAAGTTTTAATGTCGCTCCTTAATTTCAGCTAAAAAAATTAGTTTTTTTTTATTTGATTTTTAAAAAGAGTCATGTTTCAAATTCTTTGACCAAAAATATGACGAAAAGTTCGTACTTGGTATGATTGAAGAAACCAAAGTGGGCCGTAGGTCCCCCAATGTGCTAAAGGAAATAAGCCTTTTAGCACAAGAAAGGCATGTCATATCTTAATTGGAGCTGAAAGATGCAAGGACTTTCAACCTGCATGGTCGAAAGACAAGAGTGGTCTTGCAGCCCCTTCAAAGCCCTTTCGCTTCTTTTTGATCCAATGTTCTAACAAAAAGGTAGAAATGTTCGACCTTGTTTAAATGGAATAATGACAAATTTTCAATACACACGATTGCAGGTACCGATAACGATGCTCTCCCTCCAACTCCTCCCCCTTTCCCGGAAACCTCTTAACAGAAAGATAGGCTTTTTAACCTTGTTTGAAAGAGATAAACGCAGGTATTTTCAATCTGTGTTTTGTGATAGACATAAAACCAAATTGTTCTCACCGTGAAATACCACTGAAAAAGGTAGAGATGTTAGGTTTTGAACCAGTTTGTAATTATTGAATTTTTAAACATAACAGCTTATTTTGGGCTAGGCTTTGTATTTTGGGGCAAGGTAATAGAATATTATTTCTTGTTCGTTTTGGGCTTCATTTATTTATTGAGAGTGACTTGTGGTAGCTATAGGCTTGAAATATTGTTTGTCTTTATTTCTGCTCATGTTTTGGTTTAATGTAGCTCTATCTTATCTCAGAAAAACTTTTCTGTGGAAAATCGTTTTTTTTTTATTATTTAAATTAGCTGTTTTCCCTCGAAGCCTTATTGTGGAAAAAATAAGTTTTACTTTTAGAAGCCAGGTTCGAGGTGTAACTAAAGAGTTACATTAAATCTTAAAACCTTAAACTCCCATTCACTACGCTAAAGTTTGACTTTTGTCCTTTTCGATATAAAAAGGACTACTCAAGCAAAAGCACGCTAAAAATGCTTTCAGAATAGCGGTAAAAAAAACTTTACGCTAAGAGAGGGGGACAAGGATGGGGCAGTTCCTCTCACCTACAGAATATTTTTAGTTAGTTTTACGATTCAACGTCGTTCTTTACATTTATTTGAAACATTTTCTTTCATTTAATTAAAACTTAACACGAGAAGAAATAACTATCAACAAATAAATAAGATCCAAATGAACAATAATTACAATGACGCTCAGGTGTTCAGAAAGCTCCTGTTTAGTATAAATAGTTTATGTTTGTTGTAATTTTGACGTAAATAGGCCTACTCATTGTAATTTCTATTCGTTCTGGGTCTGATTTATCCATTCATAGTAATTATGGCACTTGGTATTAACCAAGTGACATATAGCAATCGCCAATTCTGTCGGTCTGTCTGTCGGTCCCGGTTTTGCTACTTTAGGCACTTCCAGGTAAGCTAGGACAATGAAATTTGGCAGGCGTATCAGGGACGGGACCAGCTTAAATTAGAAATAGTTGTTTCCCCAATTTGACCATCTGGGGGGGGGGTGGGGGGCCGGTTAATTCGGAAAAAATAGAAAAAAATGAAGTATTTTTAACTTATGAATGGGTGATGGGATCTTAATGAAATTTGATTTTTGGAATGGTATTGTGTTTCAGAGCTTTTATTTTAAATCCCGACCGGATCTGATGACATTGGGGGGAGTTGGAGGGGGGAAACCTAAAATCTTGGAAAACACTTAGAGTGGAGGGATCGGGATGAAACTTGGTGGGAAAAATAAACACGAGTGCTAGATACATGATTGACATAAACGGAATGGATCCGCTCTCTTTGGGATAGTTGGGGGGGGGGTATTTCTGAAAAATTAGAAAAAATGAGGTATTTTTAACTTACGAACAGGTGATCGGATCTCAATGAAATTTGATATTTAGAACGATATCAGGGCTCAGAGCTCTTATTTTAAACCCAACCAGATCTGGTGATAATTGGGGGGAGTTGGGAGGGGGAAACCTAAAACTTTAAAAACACTTAGAGTGGAGGGATCGGGGTTTGGGGGGGGGGGTAGTTCTGAAAAATTAGAAAAAATGAGGTATTTTTAACTTTAAAACGGGTGATCGGATCTCAATGAAATTTGATATTTAGAAGGATATCATGTCTTAGAGCTCTTATTTTAAGTCCCGACCGGATCTGGTGACATTGGGGGGATTTGGGAGGGGGAAACCTAAAACTTGGAAAACAGCTAGAGTGGAGGGATCGGGATGAAACTTGGTGGGAAAATTAAACACGAGTGCTAGATACATGATTGACCTAAACGGAATGGATCCGCTCTCTTTGGGATAGTTGGGGGGGGGGGGGTATTTCTGAAAAATTAGAAAAATGAGGTATTTTTAAGTTACGAACAGGTGATCGGATCTCAATGAAATTTGATATTTAGAAGGATATCGGGGCTCAGAGCTCTTATTTTAAACCCAACCAGATCTGGTGATAATTGGGGGGAGTTGGGAGGGGGAAACCTAAAACTTGAAAAACACTTAGAGTGGAGGGATCGGGATGAAACTTGGTGGAAAAAAAATCACGAGTCCTAGATACATGATTGACATAACCGGAATGGATCCGCTCTTTTTGGGGTAGTTGGGGGAGGGGTTAATTCTGGAAAATTAGAAAAAATGAGGTATTTTTAACTTACAAACGGTTTATCGGATCTCAATGAAATTTGATATTTAGAAGGATATCGTGTCTCAAAGCTCTGATTCTAAATCCTGACTGGATCTGGTGACGTTGGGGGAAGTTTGGGGTGGGGAACCTAAAATCATGGAAAACGCTTAGATTGGAGGGATCGGGATGATATTTGGTGGGAAAAATACGCAGAAGTCTTACATACGTGATTTACATAATTGGAACGGATCCGATCTATTGGGGGGGGGGGGGGTTAATTCTGAAAAAAAGAAAAAATGACGTATTTTTAACTTACGAAGGAGTGATCGGATCTTCGTGAAACTTCATATTTAGAAGGACCTCGTAACTCAGATCTCTTATTTTAAATCTCAACCGGATCAAGCGTAATTGGGGGGGGGGCAGTTGGGGGAGGGGACCGGAAATCTTAGAAAATACTTAAAGCGGTGAGATCAGGATGAAACTGGATGGGAAGAATAAAAACCTGTCTAAGATACGTGACTGACATAACCGGACCGGATCTGCTCTCTTTGGTGGAATTGGAGGGGGGGTAATTTTGAAAATTGAGATATTTGTAACTTACGAAAGAGTGACCAGATCTTAATGAAATTTGATATTTAGAAGGATCTTGTGCTTTAAAGTTCTTATTTTAAATTCCGACCAGATCCTGTGACGTTGGGGGGAGTTGGAGGGGGAAACTGGAATTCTTGGAAAACGTGAAAATTGGGGTATTTTTATCTTACGAATAGATGATCGGATCTTAATGAAATTTGATTTTTGGAAAGAATCCATGTCTAAGAGCTCTTATTTCAAATCCCAACCAGATCGTTTGACATTGCGGGAGTTGGAGGGGGAAATCTTGGAAAAACACTTGGAGTGTAGGAATCGGGATGAAGATTGGTGGATAGAATAAACAAATGTCCTTGATACGTGATTGACAGAATCGTATGGATTCGCTCTCTTTGGGGGAGTTGGGGGGAGGGGCTCAGTGATTTGGTGAGTTTGGTGCTTCTGGACGTGCTAGGACGATGAAAATTGATAGGCGCGTCAAGGAGCTGCACAATTTGACTTGATAAAGTCGTTTTCCCAGATTCGACCATCTGGGGGGCTAAAGGGAGAGGAAAAATTAGAAAAAATTAGGTATTTATAAGTTACGAGTGGGTGATCAGATCTTAATGAATTTTGATATTTAGAAGGACGTCGTGACTCAGAGCTCTTATTTTAAATCCTGACCGGCATTAAGCCTCTTATTTTCCTTTTTAAATCAATCTATTGATTCATAGAATTTTGTTAGAGCTCATACCATATGATCTCTTGGCTCTTAGCTCTTCTCGCCTCGTCACAAGTGCCATATGAGCTCTTAGCTCTTGTTTTTATTCGGATTAAGTTTGAATAAAATAAAAAAAACAAGTTTTTCTGAAGGTAAGGACCAACTTTAAAACTTCAAACGAGCAGGAATTATTACGCATATGAGGAGGATTACCCCCTCATCAAGACCTCTCTCTTCAAGCTAAACTTTCTAATTAGTTTAAAAAAATCTTTTTATTGTTCTATTTAAACGACCTGTTGTCGTTTGTTCGACGAGTTGTTCTTAAAGAATTGGGACAAAATTCCAATTATAGCATAAACAGCGAGGTGTTGTGGAGGGA
The DNA here is from genome assembly GCF_032884065.1 of Artemia franciscana. Lineage (NCBI taxonomy): Eukaryota > Metazoa > Arthropoda > Branchiopoda > Anostraca > Artemiidae > Artemia > Artemia franciscana. The sequence continues at coordinate 26,505,815 of NC_088864.1, forward strand.
GCAACACCCCTCATATACGTAATAATATCTGTTTGTCTTAAGTTTTAATGCTACTCCTTCCTTTCATTTGAATAAACGTTTTTTAATTTCTGATCGTTTTATAAATAATACAAGAGAATCTGGCTCCACCTCCACAGGAAAATCCGCCTCTCCGCAAAAATATCCTCTACGCAATTCAATACCGGTGAAAATTTACCACGGACAATCACCCAATACAATTCCAAAAAACACATACACACACAATTTTTTGCCCGAAGATAGGTCACAGATGCGTGTTTATTTGTTTGTTTATTTGTTGTTTTTTTCCCAGGGGTGATCCTATCGATCCAATGGTCCTAGAATATCGCGAGAGGTTAGAAGTTCTAGTGTCCTTTTTAAGAGACCAAAAAGATTGGAGGGCAACAAGGCCCCCTCCTCTGCCTCTTTTTCCCAATATTGTCCGATTAGATTTTTAGATAGCCATTTTGCTCACCATTGTTGAAAAACTCAATGACTATAGCTTTGATATAAAATGACCCCCCCCCCCACAGCCCCAGGGGAAAGGTCTTTAAATATAAAATTTGTCCATTGCTTACGCATAGTATTTGTTATTGGGAAGTATGCATATATTTTTGGCTAGGGTCGGGGGACAAGTTGTCTTCTGGGGGTTTCCAAGGGGGCGTTATCCATAGGGGGAAGTTTCCAGGGGGTGATTTGCCAGAGGAAATTATACATTTGGGGAATATGGGAACAATAAAAAGCTTTTTTAGAAGTACTATAAATTTAAGCGTAAAGAGTGAGGTTTTGAGGAGGAGACAACCCCCTTCATATAGGTAATAATTTCTTTTCATTTTAAGTTTTAATGTTGCTCCTTACTTTCAGTTGAAAACATTTGTTTTTTAAGTTAATCACGTAAAAAGGGCATTAGAATTTTTGATTTCCGTTCGAATGAAAACCTCTCCCGACATTTTAGGACCACTGATTTGATACGATTTGTTGTTATAAAAACAACAAAAGCAAATAAACATGCATCCGTGATCATTCTTTTGGTAAAAAATACATTTCCAAAGTTTTGCAGATAGAACCTTGAAACTTCCACAATAGGGTTGTCTGGTACATTGAATCTGATAATTTTCTTGAAGCTTCTTTGAATTTTAGGGGTGTTTCCCCCTTTTTGGAAAATCAGGCAAATATTTTCGGGCTCGTAGCATTTGATGGGTAAAACTAAACTTAATAAAACTTACATATTTGAAATCAGAATAATAAGCCGATTCTTTTGATGTATCTATTGGTATCAAATTTTAGATACTTTTTTTGAGTTTTGGTTACTATTGAGCCACGTCAATATTTATTTAAAGTTTGTTACCATGAGCTGTTTGATTATTATAGGAATTTATTTATGCTCGTCTTTGGTTTATTAGGCCTTGAACTGTTCTTTTTTCTTTTAAATTCTTCAATTTTTTTAAAACTAAAAGCCTTATCGCTCATTTATAATTTAATGATTCCCTAAAGTATAAATATGTGCAAATGCGAAATACATCTGGACTATATTCAACGTAAATATATAGGCGTTGTTATCAAAATTTCTTTTTTAAGGTACTCTGTACTATTGGCTTGGCTCCCTTTTTTTGGCCGTTTGTGATCATCAACTGTGTAATAAGACCTACGCTATTCAAATTATATTATTATTACTTTGACTACACAAAAAAGTTTTTTATTTATATCAGGGATGGAACATGGTTGAAATGAGGTGAATTTTCAACACATATGAGCCATCCAAGTCTACCCTTGTCTTGATAAAAAAAACAGGTTTTATTAACTGGAAGTAAGGAGCGACATTAAAACTTCAAATGAACAGAAATTACTCCATATATGAAAGGGACTGTCCCTTCCTCAACGCCTACCTTTACGCTAAAGTTTTTTATTGTTTTAAAAAGTAGAGTTGTGAGAAAGAGTCAAACTTTAGCGTAGAGAGCGGGCGTTGAGGAAGGGAAAGCCCCTTTCATAAAATATGGAATAATTTCTGTTCATTTCAGGTTTTAATGTTGCTCCTTATTTTCAGTTAAAAAAATGTTTTTTATTTAATTTCTAAATATTTTTAATTAATGCAAGTCCTGATAATGGCCCACCTTACCTGAATAATTAAAACAAAATTTGCACATTAATTTTACTTTTTTTTTTGGCTAAATGGCTTTCTCAAAGCCTTGACCAGACAATTTTGAGAAAAAATGGTGGAGGGGGCTTAGTTGTCTTAGTAGTTAGTGGCTTAGTTGTCCTCTAATTTTTTGTTTACTCAAAAAGGCCTCTAAAACTTTAAATTTTATTAACAAATGTTTTTATTTGTAATAAATATTCGCAACTTATGAATTAATTTACGTAACGAACTTCTATCTATATATATTCTTATATTTTTATTACGTATATTAGGGGGTTTACCCCCTCGTCTATACCTCGCTCTTTACACTAGAGTTCTAATTTTGTTCCAATTCTCTAAGAATGACCCCTGAATCACAAAGGCCATTTAATTAGAATAAATAGCTCTTTTAAAATTCCTAAAAATAATTTAGCGTATAGAGCGAGATATTAAGGTGGGTACGAAGCCCCCCCCCATATACATAATAATTTCTGTTCATTTTAAGTTTTAATGTTACTCCTTACTTTCAGTTGAAAAACTTTTTTAAATAATATCGGGAAATCCAGCAACCCCTTCACGAAAATTCTGTTCCCCCCAGATAATTTCCTCCTTGAAAAGATCCTCACACGTAACCTTCTCTCCCCGACCCCCACCCCACCAGAAAATCCCTGCTGGAAACGTCTGTATACTTCCCAATAACCAATACTATATGTAAATAATGGCCAAAATTTATGACCTGCAGCCCTTCCCTCGCGGACTGTGGGGGATTAAGTCGTCCTCAAAGATATAGTTGTTAGATTTTTTCGAGTATGCTGAACAAAATGGCTATTTCAAAATTTGTATCCGGTAACTTTGGGGGAAAATGAGCGTAGGAGGGGGCCTAGTTGCCTTCCAATTTTTTGTTCACTTAAAAAGGGCACTAGAACGTTTAATTTCTGTTAAAGCGTAACATTCTAGGACCGCTGGGTCGATACGATCACCCCTGGGAAAAAAATAATAAAAAATAAAAACGCATCCGTGTTTTTTTTATTCTAGTAAAAAATAAAAAATTCCACATTTTTGCTGATAGGAGCTTGAAACCTCTACAGCAAGGTTTTCTGATACGCTGAAGCTGATGGTGGTGTTTTCATTATGATTCTATGACTTATTAGGGATTTCCCCCTTTTTCTAAAATAAGGCAAATTTTCTCAGGCTCTTAACGTTTGATAGGTATAACTAAAATTGATGAAATTTATGCATTCAAAATCAGTATACAAATGTGATTCTTTTATATATCTATTGGTATAAAAATTCTGTTTTTTAGAGTTTTAGCTACTATTGAGCCGGGTCGCTTCTAGCTACAGTTCGTTATCAAGAAATGTTCAAAATTCAGATCTGCTAAAGTAAAATTTCGTACTTCAAATTTCAAGTAAAATACAATACTAATTTGTTTGTTGAAAATGCGAGAGAATATTCATTATTAATGAAAGGAGTAATTAATTCTTAAATGGTCTGTGTGTTACAAATCATGATCTTTTTTTACTTATTGTCTACTAAAGGGCGTTTAAAAACTTCCGAATTTGAATATCCTATAAATCAAACTTATTTATTTGAAAATAGTGAAGAAACCTCATTCTCTTCAGGAGAGTTTATTTGAAACACAATATCGGGCATACAACCTCCTATACTACACTCATAAGCACTCGCTCTGTCCATGAAATTTGCCATCACTAGCTCACACACCTCCCCATCAACTTCGTTGAGAATCCATTGAATTTTTGTTTTAGTTACAACAGATTGTGGATTTATTTTGCGAACTCATGACTTAGTGTGCCACCATAGGAAAGTAACATTTGACAACTCAACGACTAATGACATTGTGGAGCCAACAGGAACAGCTTGAAGCTCTAAAGGTTATTGTCTAAACCTCATTGCATATACCCCAAACCTCGCTTACACACTCCAACATGCATATCATTACCATATTCAAACGTTGAAATAATTTACATATAGCCATGAGGCCCTAGCAACCCGCCGTACAAGAGTACCAAACGTAGCAGTAAAAATTACAAGATGATGCCAACTAAGTATTGAGTGGAATGAGGTGTATGCAATATATGTTATCATTGAGCAAATCCAAATTGGAGGAGCAGTTATGTTTTGCAGCAAAACTGTATATAATGCATATACATAGACTTCAAGCTACAAGAAAACAAGAAAACATCTGCTCAGACACATAGACAGAGAGAGAGAGAGAGACACACAAACGGCCAGTTAGACAAGCGAACTCCTGCTTAGACACATAGGCAAAGAGAGAAAAACAAACAAACACCCTCTCAGCCATAGAGACATAGAGAGTAAGAGAGAAAAAAAACACATTTATTTTCATTCATTTTGTAAAATTCACGTTTTTCAATTTGCTTATTTTAAGCATTATCACATACAGTGTTTTCAAATGGAGAATCGTTTTCTGTAATAGCTAAATACAAATCAGTAGGTTTAAAATCATAGTAACTATTGTCTTCACACCAATGAAGTAGAAACCAGATTCTCTTGCTGTTCTAACTGTTGACCCGAACCTGATTCTTTCTCTAAAAACAATTTAAAAACCACGACAATACCAGTCACTTAGAAATAAACTAAAATCTCGTTTAGGTGCTTTCCAATCGTACCGGAATAGGTTTTTCCCACTGATAACATTTATCATAGTGACAATTCGAGCATAGGTATTCTCTTTGTAAGAATCATGAATCTCTTCAAGACTGGAATGGCAGTCTTTAAATTGTACTGCATATCTTCTTTGTAAGTTTACACTATTCATCTTACTCATAGAAAACTGCACAATTCTCACAGGGCGACCAGCTTCCTTGTGTATACATGCATGGTGGACATGTATAGATCATTTTTCAGTGTTGACTCTCTCACTGCCAAAAAAATTTGAATACGATTCATAAAGTGTATTCTTTTCTAGAGAAAGAGGAGGAGTAATCAAGTGACATCACAATTTGACAACACAATTATTTGTTGTTGTTATGAAATAATTATATGAATGGTCTCAAATCATCATTGAATTTCTAAGGTAGTGTTCAAAATCAAACCCACAATAATATTTTGTTTTGTTTCGATTAGTATGTCAATAAATTGAGTAAATGCGTCGAAGTCACGACTCATGAGTATCATACAATAAATCAATGTTGGAGATTAATCTTTCATAATATCATTAGGCATTCTTTGAGAGATTGTTTTGTTGCACTGCTAACTTTTGAAAGTTAAGCTGATACAGTTCGTTATCAAGAAATGTTCAAAATTCAAATCTGCTAAATTAGAATTTCGTGCTTCAAATTTCAAGTAAAATACAATACTTATTTGTTTGTTGAAAATGCGAGAGATAATTCATTATTAATGAATAGAGTAATTAATTCTTAAATGGTCTGTGTGTTACAAATCATATTTTTTTTTACTTATTGGCTACTAAAGGGCATATTGAATTTCTAAGGTAGTGTTCAAAATCAAACCAACAATAATATTTTGTTCTGTTTCGATTAGTATGTCAATAAATTGACAAAAATTTTTTTTCAAAATAACCTTTGAAAATGATGATTTAAATTCAGACATTCTTCGGAAATCCCAAGATTCTGCATGATTTTACGTTTCATAAATCCATCCATTTTGATTCTAACACTCTAATACCTCGCTATATACTCGCTAACGAATCCAAATATTATTTTTATTTCAGGAATATCCCTAGAGAGAAGAACTGTAACCTTTTAAAAATATCTAATAAGAGAAAAAACATTCTCAATTTAGAAACGTTTTTATTTCATAATTACAACAATATATCATTCATTTTTCACATACTGATTTAGGTTATTGTCCTCAATATGTTTCACTATTGCATAAAAGCAGCTCTAAGTCTATGTATATGCATTATATTAAGTTTTGCTGGAAAACATAACTGCTCCTCCAATTTGAATTTGATGATCTCATATCTTGCATACACCTCATCCCACTCAATGCGTAGTTGGCATCATCTTGAAATTTTAACTGCTACGTTTGGTACTCTTATACTTGTATTAGTGATACTGTCACCTCAACTATCAACTTCCAATAGTGTAAACAAACCACTCATTTTCTCTAGTATGTCTTCTTAAATAAAAACTCGATAAAAGTTATTTATTCCAAATGTTCTTTCTCTGAATTCTTCTTTTTTACTGATATTAAATAAATAGGAAATCCAACCTTATATTGGATCCAATTGCTACGGCGGGTTGCTAGGACCTCAGGGCTATATGTAAATTATGTCACTGTTTGAATATGGTAATAATATGCATGTGGGAGTATGTAAGTGAGGTTTAGGGTATATGCAATGAGGTTTAGGCTATAATCTTTTGAGCTTCAAGCTGTTCCTGTTGGCTCCACAATGTCATTACTACTTATTAGTTCCTGTTGCATTTTTTTTTGCTATGATTGTTTATTTGATTTCTGTTTGTTTTGGGTTTCATTTATTCTTTAGTAGTAATTTCTGTTTTTTTTTTTAGTTTGAGCTATTGTAGATTTCTATTTTTTCTTATCTTAAATCTAACATCGCCTTTATGTTTCTTTAAAAAACTACTTTTTCGGGAAGTTTTTTCTTAATTAATCTTTCTTCCAATGCCTCACTGGAACAAAAAAAGATCATTTCTTGAATACTGAAAGTCATTGGATGTATTATAACTAAGGCAAAAATGAAACTGCAGACAATTTCCCACTCAAAGGCTAAATAGATTGATTTCTATTGACATTAAAATTGATGACCATGAAATAGACCCATTTCATATCCGAAAAATAACCTAGAGTTTACAAAACAACAAAATATAAGCAAAAAAAAAAAAAAATCAACAAATTAAACGTAAAATCAGGTACCTCCAAGCCTGCCCCTAGGACTTACAAGCATGCCCTTAGCTTTGAATACGGCTTTAGGACATGCCATCTTTGCTCAGTCACTTCGGTTAAAGCTCTCATGAAAAAAACTAAATTAAGCAAGAATTTGTACAAGCCAACTTTTTTTCAGTCAACCTCTTAAGAAACTGAGTGATGTTCCTATTTTAGTACCAGCCTTAGGATGTATCAATAGTTACTTATGCAAGGATATTGTATTGTCAGGTATGAAAAAGATTAATACTGATGAATGTCATAGCGAGTGATCAATTCAGTCGCAACAATAGCAGAGGAATCAACTAATTAATTCAAATAAAACTGATCATCAATATATTTACTCCATAAGCAGAACCTGATTTCCAAGGCTCTAAATAACACTACTTCAACATTAATGCGGTATCCTTGCTATCGCCATTCCATGTCTTATTTTTGTTTATCATGCAAGATCTGTCATTGAAGATCAGTATTCATGTGTTTCATAGCATTAGTTTTGAAAATCAGAAATATTATCAGCTCGTATCGCTGAAAGGTAATTAGAATAGTCGTTTTATTGCCACTATAGTTAGATCATTACTCCTTTTTTCTGTAGTCATTGGAGAGGGCACCCTTAAGATCTCCTTAGAGGCCAGCACTTCCAAACATTTATTTCTCTTGCTCGATTAGCATGATTCGCTGAGATTTCAAACAGTTCGTAGTAACGAACAATTATAAGCAAGAAGCAACTCGGTCCAGTAGTAGCCGAAACTCTTAAAAAAAACAATTGTGAAAAAAAGAAGATAGCCATACATAAAAAAAATTTGGCTTTTTGTGCTGATTCCAAATACATAAAATTTGTTCTCTTTAATGTTAACATCAAACGTTATTAGGATGAGAAAATTCACCTGATTTTAGAAAACGGATAAAAACACCCATAAAAAGTCAACACCTCTTATTGAAAGCCACACCACCAAAGTCAACATATCAGAAAACCTTCTTGCAGAAGTTTCAAGCTCCCATCTGCAAAAATGTGGAATTTTGTATTTTTTTTTTTTTTGCCAAAAGAAAGATTACGGATCCGTGGAAGGCAACTAATCCCCTCCCACGTTCCTTCCCCCCAAAGTTGTCCAATGATAATTTTGGAATGACCATTTTGTTCATTATAGTTAAGAGGGTCAATAACTATATTTCTGGGGATAGCGTGATCCCCCTCCCTAGAGCCCCTGGAGAAAGGGCTGAAAGCTATGAAATTTGCCCATTAACAATAATAATAATCTATATCAATCTTCTTTGTAAGCCTGAAATCCACTTGGAGGCGTACAAAAATCCAGGAAAATAAAAGAAAGATGAAAACAATAACAAGAAAAACCACGAGAAAAATAACCCAAGTTACATATTTCCCATCTATTCTGTCACTTTTCCTTGTCTTGTCTCGCGTTAAGCTGAAAGAAACTAACAAAAAAAAGTTTGTTCTCTAGTTTTACATAGCGTAAACTTTAGTGAGTGATGGATAATACACAAGTAAAAAAATTCCTTCCCCTACGGTATATAAAAAAAGAAACTGGAATAAAAATTCTCAAATTTGGAAAGACTTAATTTCCACGGGAGGGGGGGGTATTTTCTGGGATGGGGAGGGTGTTATCAATCAATCAATCAATTTATTCAAAAAGAAAACACATAACAACAATAATAATAAAGATCCTAGAAGCGAACTTGTTATATTTTCTGTGGAGGGAATTTCCATGGGGGATATTTTCTGTGGGGGTATTTTCCACGGGGGGTATTTTTCGGGGGGTTGGGTAAACGCCTAGAACCATTTTCTAGACGCTTACAGAACCTGTCCGCAAGCTGTTCATTTTGAAAAAAAAATATATCAAAAAAGCCATATCTCGAAATGTACGGGTTGCAAGTCCAAAATGGGAACTGCAGAAGATATTTGTAGTAACGGAAAAATAGAGATTTTTTCCCACTCAGATGTTGTGAAGAAAACTCACTCCACAAAAAAATGTGGGGTGAAAAAAGTGTTGTAAAATATACTTAGGGTTATTTTGTGAAACTGCCCTTTAACTCGAAACAGCAGCCAGTTTCGGGAGACCTAAATATTTCAAAGAAGGCGATGTGGAAATAGTTGCTTGGCCAACATTGATAGTTACGGGAGGTTGGTGAGTCAAAGCATAGACGAGAAACTCAATTATAGAGGAGGCGACTTGGATCCCAATCTTATTGAGAATGAACAATAGAATCGAACGCCTCAGAAATTTTGATCGAACACGCATACAAATTTGTTTTCGGCCTCCGATAGCGGTCTAAAATAGCCAAATAGTTGCGTGTGCGTTTTGCACACCCAAGCCTTCTCGGAATTCAAACCGATTGTCTTTATGGTCGCACTTTTTGTTGATATCTTGGAAGATCAGCTTTTCAAAAAGCTTACCAATAGTGGAGCAAAAAGTAATTGGTCTATACGATTCACGGACTTTTAAATTTATGCCCTTCTTCAAGACATAGGTAACAAGACCTCCCGGAAGGGCAGTTAGAGCACAATCCTGAGCAACACAAGCCTAAGATAATAGTGACAAATATTGTATAAGAAGTGAGGTGGGAGATAGCACGTTCTCAATCTGTACCCTATCGTATCCTGGGGCATTAACATGTTTCAATTTGGGTCTGGAGAGCTGAAGGTGTGACAAGTACAAAGTTCCTCTGGTGTTCAAGTTTTAACATACGTTAGAGGAGAACATGTTATAGGTATCTTCAACGAGATCATCGGAGAAAACCGAGGACAAATGTTTTTTCCACGCACCGACATCGATCGAGTTAGTTCGCGAAGACAAACTTGATGTCCGCTTCGAAACTCTCTCCCGAAGCTTCTAGGGGTTATTTCTTATCTCACTTGTTACCATTTGAACTTGTCTATTTTTCCAACGGGAGAGCTTATCGGAACTCACGTTTAGTTTTGACTTGATTATAGAAAAATAACGCCCAAACGGAGACAATCACAGTCAGCCCACATCCGAGACCAAAACTTATGACGAAGCTTGATGAAGCTTGGTATCTTGCAATTCACCATCTTCTTTCCAGCAGTGTTTCTGTTTCCCTATTTTGACCCTTGCTGAAGGAACAGATACTGAAGAAGTGACCTTAAGAGCATTCGTCTACTCAGCTAGAAAGCAATTCAGGGAAGTAGGACACCCAGATCTTGGGTGTTCCTTTCCAAAGAAGTAGACAGAATGTGGAAGGGGATTGTGATTTTCATCAGCAAAGAATCAAGTATATACTGAAAGAAAGGTTTATCTATGTGTTCCCATGATACTTTTGTAAACAAACGGGGTTGTGCATTATTTTGTGAAGGTGACATGTTAATAGTAAATTGGAGGTGTCGATGGTCGCTTGATAGGAAGCCCCTTCAGATGATAATAGTGATTGATGGGAGCTCTGAATGATCAGAAAGGACGGAATTGAGGTTTGAGGTCAACCCAGAATTACTAACATATGAGAAAGGCTTAGATTTACGTAAGTCATATATACCAAGCGGAAGTCACGAGAGAAGTATTTGTTCAAGCGCGAGTGAGGGATTATTCAGATTCGTGTTGAAGTCACAACAAATGACAAGCCACCTTTGCAGCTTGAATTTTATGGAGAATCTTTGATAGTGACGCGGAAGCTGATGCAAACTTTTTATCTGAAAATTGGTTACGATAATTAGTCGGCATATAAATAGGCTACATAACAATAGAAAGCATCCTAGTTCAACAGCTCAACTGTTATATAAATACCTCTCAAATTTACCAAAGAAGAGGCGAACTTTTTACTTACCAAAATAGTTAGACCACCCAAAGGTCTGCCAGTTGTGATATTTGCTGGCCGAAGAAAAAAACTGAAAATTAGGCCAACTTTCTAACAATGACACATTATTTTCACTTAAAAGGTTCTCAGGAAGACACAAAATACAAAAGCTGCTATACAGATTTTCGATAATTTATAATTTTCATGGCTATCATTTATATTCTGAGAAAATACTGACTTGCAAATTTAAAAATTTTTAACGTTTAAGTATATCAATGGACGAAGCGTTATTGGAAGGCATACACTTTTCAAGGGCAGAGATTTTCAAAAGGAGAACTTTCCTCGAGGATGGAAGTTTCCGGGAGGTGAACTTTCCGGAGAAAAACCTTTCCACAAGGACTTTGCTAGAATTTCTATGTTTAATTCTTTTTTTACTTTCTCTTTGGCGAATCAATTTCACATGTGCAGAAATTCCGGGGAAATTTTCCAGGGGAAATTTGCAGCACGGCTGGGTATGTCGGGGGATATTTTTTATGGGAGGGGAGATCTTCTGCTCGAGATATTTTCCATGGAAGAAATTTTCGCAGAAGATATTCTCCATAAGAGAATTTTCTGTAGAGCAAAATTTCCATGGGAAGGATTTCCGGGAAAAATCTTCCACGGAGGAATAGATTTTTGGCATTATTTGAAAAACAATCAATAATTAAATAGAAAAAACATTTTTTTTCAAATGAAAGTAGGCTGAGGAGAATTTTCCAGACTTAATTGTCCGCAAGAAATTTTCCAGGGGGAATTATCATCGAGGATGGAGTTAATTGCGGGGAATTTTCTGTAGATTATTTTACACAGGAGAAGCTTTCCATGGAGAAAAATTTTGTGTGGGATTTCTTATGGAGAGGAGAGGTGAATGTTCCTATATTATTCGAAAAACAATCAGAAATTAACTTAAAAAAAAGTTTTTTTTGGCTGAAAGTAAGGAGCAACACTAAAACTTAAAAAAGAACAGAAATTTTTGAAGAGCGACTTCTGAAACACAAAGGTCGCTTAATTAGAATAAGAAGCTTTTTTAAAGAACGAAAAGCTTTAGCATGAAGAGCATGGTATTGAGGATGGGATAAGATTCAGATCATAGAATTCCTCCCAAAGTGCCCACTACCCCCATCGCTTTTAAAAGTATTGAATACTTGAAGCTCGTATCTCTTTGATTCAATCAAGTTTGAAAATAAGAACTTAAAACCTAATATTATTAAATTTATAAAAAAAGTAAGTTATTTCTACTGAAAGTAAGAATCAACATTAAAACTTAAAGCAAACAGAAATTACTACATGTTTGAAAGGGATTGTCCCCTTCTCAACACCTCGTTCTTTACGCTAAAGTTTTTTAGTACTTAAAAAAAAAAACTTCCTATGGTTCTAATTAAACGAGTGTTCTGTTTCAGGTGTCGTTCCTAAGGAATTGGGACAAAATTCGAACTTTGGAGTAAAGAGCGAGGTGCTGAGGAGGGGGCAATCACCTTCATACACGCAATAATTTCTGTTCGATTTAAGTTTTAATGTTGCTCCTTACTTTCAGCTGAAAAAACCTATTCATTTAATTTAATTTCTGATCGTTTTTAAGTAATGCTAGGAAATATGGAGCCACCTCCATGGAGAAATCCCCCTCCCCACGGAAATATCCTCTGGAAAGTTCAATCCCGGTGAAAATTTACCCCGGACAATTACTCTTAAGAACCCCACGCGTAAAATTTAGACGAAAAAGAGTCCTCTCTGCTTATTCTTCCCATCAAGTTTCATCCCGATCTCTCCACTCTAAGTGTTTTCCAAGATTTCTGTTTCCCCCTCCAACCCCCTATGTCCCCAGATCTGATTTGAATTGAAAATGGAGCATCGGAGGGATAAGATCCTTCTATATATCAAGTTTCATTAAGATCCAATCACCTATTCGTAAGATAAAGATACCTCAATTTTCACGTTTTCCAAGAAATCTAGTTTCCCCTTCAACTCCACCCAATGTCACCGGATCAGGTCGGGATTTAAAATTAGAGCTCTAAAACACAAGATCCTTCTAAATATTAAATTTAATTAAGATTTGATCGCCCGTTCGTAAGTTATAAATACCTCATTTTTCTATTTTTTCCGAATTACTCCCTCCCTCCCCCCAACTCCAACAAAGAGGGCGGATCCAGTCCGGTTATGTCAGTCACGTATCTTGGACATGTTTTTATTCCTCCCACTAAGTTTCATCCTAATCTCTCCGCTTTAAGTGTTTTCCAAGAAGTGTTTTCCAAATGACGTTGTATCCGGTCGGGATTTAAAATGAGAGATCTGGGTTACGAGTTCCTACAAAATTTGAAATTTCATTAAGATACGATCACTTCTTCGTGAGTTAAAAATACCTCATTTTTTCTAATTTTCAGAATTAACTCTCAACCACCCAATTCCCCCAAATAGAGCGGATCCGTTCCAGTCCTGTCAATCACGTATCTAGGACTTCTGCTTATTTTTCCCACCAAGTTTCATTCCGATCCCTCGACTGTAAGCGTTTTCCAAAATTTTAGGTTCCGCACCCAACTCCTCTATATGTCACCGGATCCAGAGTGGATCCGTTCCGGTTATATCAGCCACGCATCTTTGACTTGTTTTTATTCTCCCCACCAAGTTTCATCCTCATCTCTCCGCTTTATGGGTTTTCCAAGATTTCCGGTTCCCCCCAACTCCCTCCCTTATTGACTCTGGATCCGGTCGGAATTTAAAGTAAGAGATCTGAGTTACGAGGTCCTTTCGAAATATGAAATTTCATTTAGATCCTATCACTCTTTCGTAAGTTAAAAATACATCATTTTTTCTAGTTTTCCAGAATTAACCCTTCCCCCCAAACTCCCCCAAACAGAGCAGATCCGTTCCGGCTATGTCAATCACGTATAAAGGACTTCTGCTTATTTTTCCCGCCAACTTTCATCCCGATCCCTCCACTCTAAGCGTTTTTCCAGATCTTAGATCCCCCCTCCAACTCCCCCAATGTCACCGGATCTGGTCTGGATTTAAAATAAGAGATCTAAGACACAATATCCTTCCAAACGTCAAATTTCATTAAGATCTCATTACCCGTTCGTAAGTTAAAAATACTTCATTCTTTCTATTTTTTCCGAATTAACCGACCCCCCTCCCGATGGTCAAATCGGAAAAATGACTATTTCTGATTTAATCTGGTCCTGTCCCTGATACGCCTGCCAAATTTCGTCGTCCTAGCTTACCTAGAATTGCCTATAGTAGCAAAACCGAAACCGACAGATCGACAGACCGACTGAATTTGCGATCGCTATATGTCACTTGGTTAATACCAAGTGTCATAAAACGATCAGCAATCAAATAAAAACGAGTTTTTTCAACTGAAAGTAAGAAGCAATGTTGTAACTTAAAACGAACAAAAAATATTACGCATATGAAATGGGTTGCCTTTCCTCAATAACCCGCTCTTACGCTAAAGTTTTTTTTTTATCTTTTAAAAGAGATTATTATTCTAATTAAACAGCCTTTGTGAAACAGGCGTCATTCTTCAGCAACTGGAACAAAAATCAAACTTAGATTATTATAAGGTTATTATTAGGTAAAAAAAAAGTAAGATTAATCTGCAAATTTCGCTTTATTATTGTTTGGTAAGCCAAATTCAAAACCTGCATTAATTCGAAAACATTCCGAAGTAAAATAAAAAAAAAATACAAGTTTTATTTAACTTAAAGTAAGGAGCGACATTAAAACTTAAAACGAACAGAAATTATTCCGTATATGAAAAGGGCTCTCCCCTCCTCAATGTCCCGCTCTTTACGCTAAAGTTTTTTTTTATTGTTTTATAAAGTAGAGTTGCTAGAAAGAGTCAAACTTTAGCGTAAAGAGCAGGGTGTTGAGGAGGGGACAGCCCCTTTCATATACGGAAAAATTTCTGTTCGTTTTAAGTTTTAATGTCACTTCTTACTTTCAATTAAGAAAAACTTGTTTTTTATTTAATTTCAGAAAGGGCTGCATTTTTTACTCATGGCAAAATCTCTGCATTTGGATAATTTAGGAATTCAAGCTTGAATTCGGTGGAAATTCTCATCCCCATTCTAAGCTAGCTCTTCTGACTTTGGTTTTAATATGCTACACTTTAAATATTTTAATTTTTATATCCACCTGATAGGACTCTACGATTGGAGCCTTTCTAAAGTACTACCTACGACACAAATCAGAGATGTAACCCCCTTCCGTCATTTAGCGGCTATTTGATAGGTTGGTGTACATGACCATATAATTGGACTTCTCATATGTATTCCGTTACCGTATTCTGTTCTGGTTTTCTGTTAGCCAAGGGACTACTACCTTCTTTTTACGACACCCGAAACGATTCAACAAGGTGGTATAGACCATGGGTGACCTTTATTGCAGGGGCAATAGACTTGCGGCAATTCTTATATTGTAGGTTTTATTGTACTTCAAACCGAAGTTTGGGTATTTTGGGGTTGAATAAGTGCTTGTTTGGCTACTGCATACGGTGTTCCCACGGGATTTTATTGTCAAAGAGGTACATCCCGTTCTTTATTACGTTGAAAAGTTTATTTTACTACAAAGATCCTAGTATATGTTTTTTGTTCCGAGTCTCGTTGATTACCTTACGCCTATATTTTATAACCTCTAAATAATGAAAATAAGCAATTAAATGCTGAAGTTCCACTGATCAATTTTGAATTCTTTGCTGAGGTTAAGCTTTTAATGCCTTTGATGAATATAAACGACTTTATGTTAGCATTATTTTTTAATAGGTAAAGCCCAAAATGCCTTTTCTTGCAATCATAAGTGCATTTAACTATTAGCCTATGTTTGGAATCAAAAAAGTTACCCGAGGGGAGGGAGTCTATTTAGCAAAACGCTGTTTTTTTAAGTCTAATTGTAAATATCTTCGCTATTTTGTATGTTTGTATAAAAAAAAATACTGGAAGCATTGGGGTATGTAGCTCTGGAAATCCTTCTTATCCCCTCCCCATCTCAAGTGCAGACACTTATGCCACCCATATTACATTTCAACGCCAAATCACGATGCTAAGGTCTACAATGCCGACACGTTGTGCTGCTAGTTCCAGCACTATGTCTATTTACATCCGACTTCAGTTCAGCCTCTTTAGGATTAATGCTTACAAATCTAGCAGACCATTTGGTGACAAGATCTAGAAATAACAGCTTCATTGCATTTGATGTAACAAATATCACAAGAGAAAAATTTGGCTAAAATAACGCGTATATGGCTGGTTACAACCTGTTGGCTTTCTCTGCATAACGTATTTTTACATAAAAAGGAGTTTGCCTAAAAATACCGATCTACTTGGATCGGTCCCGTCCAAACATCTTGATCTTTCTGGACTAGTTTTTCCATCATCTTTTAGGATCTTTTTTTTATCTTTTTGGACTATCGTCTTTTTGTTTTCTAGGAATCTTCACATTTATTAACGCTAAATACCAGATTATATTCTTCTATCACCATTCCAGTCAGTGAATACGACCGTCTTTTCCTTAAGTTTGCAACCTCAAATTGACAGCTTGTCACTCAAATCATGGTATGATGGCTTTGAATAAAAGGGTTGTCATTGTCGGAATAGTGTTGCTTCGAGACATAAATCCGACAGTCACATTGACTTTCGATAGCTTTTCAAATAGTTCCGGAGTCATACAATAATTGAAGGGAGAAGCCGATTAAATTACAAGCACAATGTCTGTTCCCATGAACACCAAACTCACAAATACCAATTGATAGACACTTAAACAAAAGATTCTTTCCCATAGTACCTTTTCTTTAAAGCTATTGTAGCAGAAAAAGAACCAAGACGAAGATATCATTTAAATTCTTCCTAAGTTACTAATTTAGCTTTGTCCATCTAGGCATGAACTTGTAATTTTTTTTTCCTTAAAGTAGTCTTGATTTCACCAAATTTGAGTAAAACCAAAATAGATGTTAACTTCCTTTTTATCGCAAAGACAAACTCCAATTAATATGGCATTATGTATAAGGGAATATAACAGTTTCGACTGTGTCATTCCTGAAAGAAAAAATAAATAAATAAAGATTTTTATAATGAAAGTAAGCATTGACTTTAAAAATTAAAACGGACAGATTTCATCCCATAAATAAGGGGGTCTCTCCCTCCCCAGCCCCTTGCTCCTTACGCTAAAGTTTTCTAATGCTTTAAAGAATAGCCTGTCCTTATTCTGCTTAAATGACTTGCGTTGGAGCGGTGTTTATAAACGAATTGGAACAAAAACTCAAATTCTAGCGTAAAAAACATAAGATTGAGCAGGGGGCACCTTTAAAATATAATTTCTTTTTTTTACTCTTACTTTCATTTGCAAAAAAAAAAAGAATTTCTCATCATTTTTCAAATCATGCCCAAGTCTATCCAAATATGATGGGGACTACCAACCCAAGGACACCACCCCAATGCTTCCTTTTAAATTGTATATATCAATAACTATAAAATGATTGGTAGTGTTTTAGATTGGTAGCGTTAAAACTTGCCAGAGGATTACAGTTTCTCTGCCACTTAATTCCTTTAGCATAGCAAGAAGTGACTAGAACGATCAAACGCATTTGAAAAACAAGGAATGGCACAAAATTAGCTTGGAGGAATTTGAAACTGATTTCAGTTCCCAAATGAAAGACCGTCATTTTGAAAGTTTTCCTTCTTTATTCGTAAATGATGTAAATTTTTTCACGCTCGCAACTTTTTTTTAGGTACCCTAAAAAAAAATTATTTTGTACCTTTTAAGTTGCCATAAAAAATGATTCTCTTAATGGGCATCAAAATTCTCTTAATGATGCATCAGGCATCAACTCCCACCCACACAACGACCAACCGGCCCTTCTCCATAATAAATGATGTGAAATTATACATTGCTCAAACATCAAAGGAATTCAAATAGTTAAAATAAACTTAAAATCAGTGTCTACATCATCTGTTTATCTTATATGGACTACTTGATTAATTAGGAATTTAATCATCCCACCCCTTTTGAGGATGACCTGGTTTGGTTTGGCCCTAAATGGGAGGACAAAAAGAAGGAAGATTTGCAGAACGTGTCCTAGTCGTCTCAACCTTTCTGTCATTATTGTCTCCGGGATTGAACCAAATTATTTGTACTGCTCAGTTCTTAAAATAGTCAGTCACTCGGGTACCCAAAACAATTCGTAGGCAATTTTTGGGAAAACATCTAGAAAATCATC
The DNA here is from genome assembly GCF_032884065.1 of Artemia franciscana. Classification (NCBI taxonomy): domain Eukaryota; kingdom Metazoa; phylum Arthropoda; class Branchiopoda; order Anostraca; family Artemiidae; genus Artemia; species Artemia franciscana. The sequence goes on from NC_088864.1 coordinate 26,523,829, forward strand.
CAAGGGCTCCGGCAGAAAATTTTCCAGGGGGGGGGGCAGAAGCCAAAATAGCAGTGTTGGTTAGGTGACAGGGAATATATTTCAAGATATTTTTCGTAGGAATAAGTGTATTTTTAAATACTTATAGGAAAAACTCTCAAATAAAACGAGCAATTAAATTGCCTGCAAAATGAAACAAAAATATCAAAAGAGTTCGTGGTAACGAACTGTAGTAAGGAGCGACCCGGCTCAATAGTAACCGAAACTCTAAAAAATGGAATTTTGATACCAATATATATACCAAAAGAATCGGTTTATTACGCTGATTTCAAATACATAAGTTTCATTTAGTCTAGTCTTACGCATCAAACGCTACGAGCCTGACAGACTTTGCCTGATTTTTGAAAAAATGGAGAAACACCCCCTAAAAGTCAAAGAATTTTAATGAAAATTACGCCATCAGATTTGGCGTATCAAAAAGCATTATTTCAGAGGTTCCAAGCTCCTGTCTGCAAAAATATAATAATAATTGTGTTGCGAGAGCAACACTTTGGTTTTGTCCCGGTTTTTTTTTTTTTTTTTCCTATGCCACCGATCTCAGCTTATTCCTGGAAACTGGTAAGGGTCTAACCTGTGCGGTTTTTACGGAAAGTGTGGACCTCAGGCCGGATTGATGAATATGACATTACATTTTGGAAAGCTCCGTAGAACTCTTGCCTGGGGCCAAAAAGGATGGTTTTTGCTTGTCCTCGAGCCAGAGCCTATGGTGTGCGAAGTGAAGTGGAGTTATATAGCCTATGTCAGAGAGGAGTATCTGAAGTTGTGCAGCCAAGCTTTCGTTTCATCAAACCATGTTTCTGCTTTCGAGTGGAAAGCTCCGTTCTAGCAGGCAAGCAGGCAGGCACCAGTTTCAAATTGAAGATGGACTAAAATCTATAAGTCTTAAATATATGCGGTAGTTCCCCGGCCCCACAGCCAATATATCTTCTTTGAGTTATAAATAGAAAAATTTACAGAAACAAAAAAGTGCGATTTTCCCACGGGTCCGAAAGTGCTGCCATCTATTGTTTCTAGCCATTTCTGTTCGTGATTTCAGCTGACTTTACCATTCTTTTTTCTCTACTTGGGATTGCAATAGAGAAATGGTATCAGATATACCTCTTAAACTTTAAAAGTTCTCTCATTGCTAATGAAATTAGAGCTTATCCTTTGCTCCTTTCTAAGTGGTGGTGTTAGAAAGTTGGCCTCCGACAAAAAAGTCAACTTTTGAACTAAGACAGATAGAATTTTTTTTTCAATGACAATCGATAGACCTTGATGAGCTGATCAAAGTATATGTCATCCATTTTTTGTTACAAAAATTCCTTCATGACATACACCAGTTTGAAAGTTTCAAGGGGTTGACAACTTCAGTGGTAAGGTACACACTTGAACCAAAAATAGGCCGATACCAATTGTGAGATATGTAGGGGACTTCCAAGCAACAGTCGATTATTAGCTTATAATCATCTTTGGCAATGAGGGGTTTGCAACTTTTGCTGATTGGTGTACCTATTATCTGTTTCTGGTGTAATTGATGGTAAGAACGACTTGGTTCCCGATTGTAAGACATGTAGGGGAGTTGTAAGTAATAATCGGCTGTTAGGCTACAATGACTTCAGCGACAACGGGTTTGGAACTTTTGCTAGTTGGTGTACCCATTATTTGTTTCCGGTGAACTTGGATGTATATCCCGGGAGAGGGACTTGCAAGTAAGAATCGGTTGCTAGAGGAGGCTCACGAGGGGCTACAAATTTGTGCAAATTGGTACACATCTATGGAATCAGGGACCCATAAATTTCCTGTAATGACTCGCCATCCAATAATAAGCGATCCTGGATGGCGAGTCATTACAGAAAATTTATGGGTCCCTGATGGTATTTGGATCCTGAAAAGTTACAGATAGCTTTATAATACCAACTAGATTACATAAGATAATGTTCCAAGTTTCCATCCGTCACGATGTCTACGATTGAAAAGGATAAAGTTCAACCGGCTGCAAAGTGACATTTAGGGGCCTAGTAAGTAATAATCGGCTGTTAGTGTGGACCTCGGGCCGGATTGATGAATATGACATTATATTTTGGAAAGCTCCGTACGACTCTTGCCTGGGGCCAAAAAGGATGGTTTTTGCTTGTCCTCGAGCCAGAGCCTATGGTGTGCAAAGGATAAAGTTCAACTGGCTGCAAAGTCAATTTAGTCCCTTCTTCCAATATTTTTTTTTTCAACCCTGAGGAATAGCCTTTGATCATCTGATTACTGATTGTGTTATTCTTTGTCTCTCACGGAAGAGGGACTTGTAAGCAAGAATGGGTTGCTAGAGGAGGTTCATGAGGGGCTACAAATTTGTGCAAATTGGTGCACATCTATGGTATTTGATCCCGAAAAGTTACGGATAGCTTTATAATACCAACTAGATTATATAAGGTAATGTTCCAAGTTTCCATCCGTCACGATGTCTACGATTGAAAAGGATAAAGTTCAACTGGCTGCAAACTCAATTTAGTCCCTTTTTCCGATATTCTTTTGCTGTTGTTTTTTCAACGCTGAAGAATTTGGTCATGTGATTACTGATTGTGTTCTTCTTTGAATATGCCGTTTTGAAAGCTTTGATAGTTTTGACAACTTCAGCATTTAACCGATAGCGAAGAAACAAAACCAAAGTGTTGCTCTCGCAACACTTTAATCGGCAAAGCCGAACAAAGGTTGCCGCAACACTTCACGTTGCCCAGGCAACGTAGGTCTAGTTTATTTTTGACCCGCTACAGAAAATCAAAGCGGAGTATCAATAAAAGAAACAAAACAAACACTACACAAAACAGAAAAAACAAGAAACTAAAGCAAATGAGTAAGGCCTCTGTGGGCGGGCAGATACTTATAAGTAGACTGGGGTATATGGAATTTCATATTTTTTGCCAGAAGGAAGATCACGGATGCGTGTTTATTTTTTTATTCTAAATCTAGAGGGACAATTTGCTGTATTTTCAATCATTGAATAAAAATACAAAAAAGTAAAAAATTCAGGCAAAAATGTTTCCTGGCACCCTCCCAATCAATGCCCTTCGCTTTGTGGTTATTTGGGGAACGCAAAGATAAGCCATTGTGGGATTGCACGTGGCACACGTAAATAAGTACTTACAAATATACGGTGACTGCCTAGTCAACTCAGTATGTTTGAATTTAGTACATTGCTGAATTGTTTTATTTTTTCTTTTTTTTTGTCAATACAGCTGAATTCGGACACAGCCCTTGTCTTTCTCGATGAGGTGCCTGTTTGAGGCTTCAATATTTGGATATGCTTTGTAATCCAACAATTCATTTCTTGTACAATCAATAGACTAAAAAGTTAATACCCATTGACACGCAAAACTGCGTTCAAGCCTCAGCTGCGATAATTTGATAAGATAGTAATCTAAAAGATCCTTCATAGTTGCAACTGCATAAAGTTTAGGCTGCGGTCACAGTAGGAGTAGTGTCATTTAATAAAGGATTTGTGAACCCATCTATAAGGTTTTGTCAATCATCAATAGAAATTCTGCACATGAATATTTTGTTGTTCTAGATCTTCAAAGTGATACTCTTGTCATCATGGAATATTCTGGCAAAACAGGAAGCAATTGCTACATCAGTCTAAAAGAATATATCCATCAGATATAAATTTTCTATTGATGAACACGGACATTAATAATCTACATTTGCTTGAAATTAGCCAGATGGGTAAGCCAACCCTCGTAACGGATAGAAGAGCTAATGATAAGAAGTAATAAAGGATTTGGCGACATGGGATTTGGCTTACCCTCCCCGTCCTCTTGGTTTGACGAGATCGGTCACTCCTGATCTGAGTACAAAATACTTTGGCTGCTTTAAATTCAGATCAATAAAAACCAAAGAAAAATCAAAAGTTATTTGCTATTATCCTTCGATGGCAGTTCAATCTTTTTTAAGTTTGTGAAAATCGTGGATGTTGGTGAATGACTCGCTTTTTTGGTTATTAGATATTTGTTTTTAATTATTCAAATTTTGGCTGTTATTGAATTTTATTCACCTTTTAATTTTGCTTTTTCTTGATTTGTTTTTTTTTTCACATTGCGTTTTCTTTTTGGTTTTTTCTTGGCCTTTCTTGGCATTTTCCTTAAATACTTTTTTGTTCTCACTGAAAAAGGAAGCCAGTTGGCCTTCGAAATATTTGCTTTGTGTTTTAAAAGTATTTTCGTTTGGCCTTCAAAAAAACATTTTGATCGTTTCTTCTTTATGTTATGGCTGACCAGTGTAATTTAAGAAATTATATTTGCCTTAAATTAATGCAGACGGTAGGTTTTTATCTTTTTTACTTTATTTATTTGTTTTTATGATGTTATAATCGTGCAGAAGCCTTAAGTGAAGAGTTGGACTTATTTAGAGTGTGAAATATAATGAACAAATTTTAAGAATATTTGATCACTAGATGGAGGCACACATTTTTGCTTTATATTTTCCTCCCTAACAAAAAAAGAGACCCTGCAACCCTCTGTGACTGCATGCCTTTCTATAATTCCCCACTTTGCTGTCTGGTGCGGCTGGGAATTTGTTTCTTCGAGCTAGATCTTAAAGATATGTAAGAATTAAAAAGTTTGATATAGAACGAACCTGATATCAAACAGTTTTAATATTTTCAGCCTGTGTTTTTAAATACTGTCTTTAACTTTTTCTATAAGTCATTAGTATATCACTTAGGAATCACGAAATATTTATTTCATAGAAAGTGGATGTAAACGAAGCTATCTCTAGACAAGACAAACTATTTAACTTAATTCGACTCGATTATGATAGATACGAAGGCCTACTTTAGTAATTCCTTTTAGAGGGACTGGGTTAAACTTCAGAACCGATAGGAGCTAGGTGGGACCTTTCCCCTGCACATCTTGACGACTGCACGATTGTTCATCAAATTTCTCAGGCTGCTCATATGAGTTGACTGTTATTTGCAATTGCGTTTTATTCAAATTCGTGGCTTCCAACATGAAGTGCCCCCCTCCCAAACTTCATTTTCGTGAATTGCCCCACTCTGATTAACAACCTTCAGAGAGTTCCGTTCGTCACAGTTTAGCTAAAATAAAATTTCACCAGTGGTAGTCCCGTTATAAATGAACTCTTTATTAACTACTAAATTACAAAAAACTATAAATACACACAACCGCCCGGGGATTCTTTTGAGCATTTACTCTGTTTTGACAGCTTCTATTTAATTGTTTTGGAATTCTGCAATCCAGCGAAACATTCTTCTTAAGCATTTCTTTCAGATACTAAGAAATTTAAAATTAACCTTGAATATATAAATAGTGAAACGTGGGAATTAAATGTTTCTTCCTCTCATACGATAGGATGAAGAGCCATTTGTAGTACCCTTATTTTCCCCGGTTATTTAACCGGATAATTTTGTCGATGTTAGTTTTTTGAGGATGTTTCAAGCACTAAAGTTTGGTTTCAAGTTTCCCATTCCATGCTAAATAGATTCGTGAGAAGTTTTGTGCTTAAAAAACTGATTGTTTCTTCATCCTTCCTAAGCTGAAAATGAGCCGGTGGAAGTAATGGCCTATTCCAAGAATTCAAATTTCAACTGATGTTCAGTGATAAAACGATAAGGTTAAATTCAGAATCAAAAAGTTTAATCAAATTGAATAAAATGGACAAATAATGTTAAGGACAAATGTTCGATTAATTTGTTTTTACTGAAACTTTAAATGATCATTGTCGATTTCAAACACATTTTGAAATGTATGCTGAAGATAGGACACAACATGGCAGTGCCCAGATTCTTATGAAATAGATGTTTCGTAATGTTTTATTAAGAAATTGTTATACCATAGATTCAGCACATAATCACAAGGGGGAGGGGTTGATTATGCTCGGTTCTCTTCGAAATTCGAATATTTTTTATAATACATTCAATAATTTTTCTTTTTCTCGTAAAAATTGCCTTCACATATTTAGTCAGTCCAAAAAGCATCACTACCCGAAAACATGATTCTTATGTACGTCCCTGACATTACTTGTGTCTCACTCCTTGTAATTGCTCCCATGCAGTCCAAAAATCTTAAGTGAGTATTTTGTTTTGTAAACCATTCAAATCGTTTAAAAAATAGAAATAACTAAAAATTATGGACATAATTACGATATTTGGACGGTTGGCTATGCCCTCTCACTTGCTTCCATATTGTACATTTGTGCAAGAGTTTATCAACTTCTAGAAAATTAAGAATTTGACTAGGAAATCTGAACAGGTTCGCATAAAGGATTTTTTTCAAAGCGAGAGGGGGTGGAAGAGGTACTCTACACTTTAAAAAATAAATTTCATAATTTTTTTCCAAGCTTGGAACAAAAATACGTTTTCAGGGGGTTCCCGTACCAGATTGCTCGAAAACCCGAGTATGTGCCTGTCCCTTATCAATCCAGTACAACCAACATGGACGTAAGAAGAATGAGGCTACCCAAGATAAAATTAAGAGAATTATTATAGCTTTTTCTTCAGTGCCCCCCAACTACTTTAGTTCAATTTCCTGATTAATTAAAAAAAAAAACAAGATTTTCAGCTGAAAGCAAGAAGCAACATTAAAACTTATAACGAACAGAAATCATTACGTATATAAAGGGGTTCTCCCCCGCGTCAATACCTCGCTCTTTATGCTAAAATTCAAGTGCTGTTCCTAATATTTAATAATGACCCCTGAATCACAAGAGCCGTTAAATTAGAATAAATAGCTCTTTTGAAAGTGCTAAAAAAACTTCAGCATAAAGAGCGAGGTATTGAGGAGGGGGCGAATCCCCTCATATGCGTAATAATTTCTGTTCGTTTTAAGTTTGAATGTTGTTCCTTACATTCAGTTAAAAAAAACTAGTTTTTTATTTATTTTCTGATCGTGTTTTGAATAATGTTGGGAAGTCCAGCACCCTCTTCATGGAAAATTCCCTCATAAAAAATTACTCCATGGAAAAATCCTCCCACGTAAAAACATTGCAGAAGAATACAGTAAGGGTTTCCTGATACGCTGAATCTGATGATGTGTTTTTCATTAAGATTCAATTACTTTGGGGGATGTTTCCATCTTTTTTCGAAATTTAGACAAATTTTCTCAGGCTCGTAACTTTTCATGGGTAAGACTAAACTTGATGAAACTTATATATTTGAAATCAGAATAAAATCCAATTCTTTGATGTTTCTATCGGTATCAAAATTTTGTTTTTCAGAGTTTCGGTTACTATTGAGCCGGGTTTCTCCTTGCTTACAGTTCGTTACCACGAACTGTTTGATGCACGGGTGTTTTTAATATACACATGGATTTGACATTTTGTGTGCCGAAAATGAAACAGCTCATGAAAATGAATAAAGATTAATTTAGTTCTTTTGTTGAAGTTGGGGTATGGGATTTGGAGCTCCATATGGTTAAAGATCTCCAAGGTTTGAAAAACCATTAAACCCAGGAAAGGCATCTTCTTCTAGTCAAGCTAAATAGAGATTAATGATAAAACAAGTTCATTGGCCGCGACAGTGTCAACTTTCGATTAAAGTTGACGACTCCCAGAGCTTGGTGACTTGTGAGTTTAGACCCTATTAATGCTCTTTCTTCTTACCGGTGAAAATGATACAGAAACAAAAACAATAATTGATTGTAGCCTATCATTTGTAAACTTCCCTAAGCCGGAATGCTATTTGGGTTTGGGCTAAGGGACTATATACCTCTTTAGTTTCTCAATAAAGCCATGATAAATGACGCTTTTTAAAAACTTGGTTACTTAAATCCCACAGTTTGTCCCCCCATGCATGATCCTGAAGTAATGTCAGTGAGTGAATAATAATTATTAAAGTAGTTCTAAAACGGCTATTACGTTACGTCACTTTCACCGTATTTTTTCCAAAATTAAGACTTTGAATACTGAATCTTTTATTAAATTACCCTTAACATACATTATTGTAAGATGTGGATGTTTAACAAGGTTTGAAGATCCGTCTATAATTCCAAGCTATCAGATTTGGGGCTTGGTTAGTAAAAAAGGTTACATCTCTCTTTAAACATCAGTGAGTGATATTTTATCATTTCTGTTATTCTTTACCCTCTGACAACAAGATTACATAAGCTATATCCATTTTTGTTTTTGTTTCTACTATGATGTTGCTCTACTTTAGCTGGGCAAAAAAAATGTTGACTTGCGCCACGGAGGGTTTGTGCGTAGGTTTCTGGGTGAGAGTTGCATAAATTTATGCATGTATGTTTTTTTGTTGTTGTCATTTTAAATAAATAAACAACCTTTAAGAAGATATACAAACCGGTTGGGTGCCTTTGGTCTCACTTCCCGTGCTCACGGTTTTGTCTATAATTTTTAATGTCCTTAATGTAAACCGCACCCTTTTTTTACTCTCCTAAACGGCTGAACAAAACAGATGACACACATAATAATATTTTACCGAAAGACTATGGACAACTTAGAAGAGTGGAAACTGACAATAGTCTCAGGGAAAAATCATCAACGCCCTCTAGCGTTTGGTGACACTAGGCATTTTTCCAAGCTTTGTAATCGTTTTCTGCCAGGAACTGAGATCAGAAACTTATTAGTACACTAATTTTACTAACTATGCACTTAAAAAATCATTCAAATTGTTACAATAAGAAAAAAGTGTCGCCAACCGGAAGATTGCGATGATGTCTTTTTTTTGTCGACACTAGCGCCATTTCCCACTCTTGTAAGAAGGGGCGTCGTTTTAAAGGAGCAGGAGGAGGAGGGGCATATCCCCTCCCCTCCCAATTATGTGGAAAAAATTACTATATATCCCATGGCCCTTGCTTATCCGGATATGGACCCCTCTTGCCCCCCCCCCCAATAGATGGAGATTCACCTTGTACGCTACCCAAACTCTTTGTGTTTGCCTTCAAATGAATGTTTGCCCCATTGGTCCTTTCTAATTGATATCCCATGTATAGTATACTCGTATATTAGTTGATAGAAATAATACAGTAAGTTTAAATATACTAATAATTTTATATACGTATTGTATTTAGGCAAAGAGAATTTCTTGTGGGGACTTGATTATTCAACTTCGGAAGGCATACGAATTCGTCAAGGAATTATTATCTGTTTCTACTTAATTACAGTTGGAAACGCCTCTTTTGAAATTTATAACCCCTGAAAATTTATTGGGATGTAGAAACAAGATGTTCAAAAGGCTTTAATCAAGTTTGAGAGGGACAGAGGCGTTACATCTGATAGCAACCTTAGTGATAAAAACGCTGAAAACCTAAGAAACTTTGGCAAGGGACTGTAACTATTTGCATAACATTTGAAGCTTGGGATTGAAGTTGTTTTAAATATGAAAGAGGACCGCCTCATAAATCATGCTTTGTCATAGGATCGTGTTTGCATTCTTGCTGCCCATCAAGTATATGATAGATTTACGTAAAAATCATGCAGTCCTCGAAATCCATTGGAGCAGTTACACAAATTGTCCAAGAGAAACTAATCGTTTGATATGAAATCTTGATAACAGAAACCTTTCTTCTTCGTCTTTCAGGACTAGTATGGACTAGTACCCATTGAGAAACCCGATTAAACAGAAATTATGATTTTTATAAAAAGGAAAAAAAATAAGACATTGCAAGAAAGCGTTACGTTTCGAAATAAAATTAAAATTCAAGCCCACCCTAAAAATGAAGCAATAAGATTTTGTCAAATAAATATTAAAGCGTGGGAAAATAAAGCTTCTGTCACGGCACGTGCAAAGTAACTTATTTCAGGAGGAAGAGATTAAGGCCAACAATTTCTTAGGGGACCGGAGGTAATTTTTCTCAAAGCAACTTCTAATTTTCACTTTTTTTTTTTTTATAAGCTTCAGGTACGAGAAGATGAGGAGATACTAATGCAGGGAGAAAGACTAAAATTCAACATAAAAAAGTAAACGAGGCGAATGGAAAATCTGGAATAATATTTGTAATATTATAATTGTTTAATCTTGGGTGTTTTGGGGCGATACATGGATAAAAATACCTCTCCTCCATATGTATTTGCCCACCTAGATTACCTTAAACCAAAGTGTGTTCCTAATTTTGTAAATATTTTGTTACATCGTGAACGTTTATTCTTGTGGATGAAAACCTCGTAGGATCCACAATAGTTCAACGTGTCTGGCAGCATTAGAGGCAGGACGCAGAGTTATAGGAAGGATGAAGGGCAATGGTAGAGAGTCTATCTTAAATGTCGTAAGTATTTACAGCAACTAAAATACTTGCTTAAACTCAGCAAGTCTATACGCTAGTTCGTAGTTCTGCAGTTTTAAATTCACTATTTTCAGCTGTATAGATTTGCTGTAGAAATGAGGTTTCTCATTCTTTATTTTTTTTTTTTATAAATCCCTAACAATTCTACAGTACCGTAATGATAAGTCAAACATGATTACTTGTGTATCCCTTCGGCTAAACATTTCCCTTCTAACTTCTAGGCTTAGGACTCAGCGGACTTTTACTTGGATATTATTTCATTACAAAATAATACCCAAATCTCCCACTTATTAATAATTACAGGTTCAAATCTTATTAATCCTTTCAAATAGCTTGGTTTCAAAATCAATTAACATTATATACTGATGTCTCAACTGTATTAAAAAAAAACTGTAAACGCTGGTTTTACTTTTTAAACTAAGCAAAATACTTCCGAGAAGGATATTTCCAAACGTTAAAATTTTGAGCTTAGAAGTATTCTCTTTGGATTTTTATCTAAGGTCCAAGTTCCTTGAAGAATGTTAACCACAAGAAGGACTAAAAACATAACGAACATTGCTGAACCCTCTATAGTAGTGTAGCAGAGGCAATGCAGTACCCAGCCCTACCCTTAGGGACCAGGTCAACCTAAAACTTTTTACGATGTAGGCTCTATATTTACAAAATTTTGCCTGTTAATGCATTTTGTCACACCCCTGCCTCCCCCCCCTCCTAGAAAAATAATCGGAGTACGTAAATGACTTAATTTATAATGTGATACATAATGATAAAATGAATATTTTTTATGATTGAACCCCATCTCCCCTCAAAAATTACACTAGTGAAAGAGACAAAATCTTATAAAAGGAAACACATGGTTGTTTGAAACTGGGTAGGTAGATTAAAGAAACATATATGGACGACGACATCTATTTCTGAGGCTAGGGACTAAATTTATCATTACCCCCAGAAATCAAGAGAATGAATATGGAAATAGCAGTCGTTTTTATTGGTAATAGCAGTTGTTGTGATTGGGGGGGGGGAATAAGCATCCTATATCTTTTTGCTCCCCTTTAGACTTTGAAAATATATTTTAGGGGTCTTTGATTGAAAAACGTCTTTTTTAGTGTTTTCATCAAAAAATTAAAAGTAATGACAAATTTGATTACCCACGTTTTAAAAAATGCATTGCCCCCTCACCCTAAAATCTATGAATTGACACCCCTACCAACGAGGGAGCCAATGCAATATTTAATGATCCAGGAAATATTTTGAAGCAGCTTTACGATGTAGTTTCTCCGAGATCTTTAGTTTTGTTATTTTTAATGTAATTTGAATACAGTGAAGATGCAACATAAGCAATGAAAAATAAACATAAGCTTCCACCTACAATGGCTAAGCGGCTACGGTGGTAGGTTAAAAGTAACGTCAGAAATAAATTAATTTCAGTATTCATATCAAAATAAATAAAAAATGTAACACACATTTCTCGCACTAGGCATATTATTTATAAAATAAAATTTAGGGTAGCAGCCCAGAATCATTTACAGAGGTAAGGTTGTCGGGCCTTTGTCTCTCCGAGAACTCTTAGGACTCTTACCAGTTCTCTACAATTTCATTAGGTTACCGGTGCTCAGGATAAGCTGAACTGTACTTTTATCTTCAAAGGAGTTGATCTTTCGTTAGTTACGTTTGCAGATGAGCTACTAAGCCTTTCCTGCACTTTTCAAGGATAAACTTCAACCTTTGAGTTTCTCCAAGACGAGTACGAACACATTGGTTGGACCTTCAATACTGATAAAACAGTTGTTCTACCATTCAACTATAAAGGGAATAGAAATTCAATAAGTCTATCCGGCTCTGAGGTTTCTTTTGCTAGCAGCCTTACTTACCTGGGCATGCCTATTGGAGCAAAACTGAAAGAAACTGTAAACCTGGCAATTAAAAATTATGCCAGTAGGATCCGGGCTGCGCATGCCTCCCTGGATTCAAATGTTTCGTATCTAAGTAGAGTTCACTGTTCTCACTTATATAATAGCCTAACAGTTCCATACTTACTTGCCCTTGCTCCTTCTTGGTCTTTCCTTAATTGTAGCAAAAGAAAGCAAGTTCATCTCCTTTACTTTAAATTTGCGAAGTATTTAATGGAACTTCCAACTTGGACAAGTAACTCTTTTCTGCAAAGAAAGTATCATTTGGTGAACTCAGCTGGAGTTATTGAGAAGCGTATTTGTGATTTCACTACCTAATTCCGGAAGTCTCCCCATCTTTGGTCATTTCTATTTACCCCTTGTTTGTAGTTGTCGTAGTGTTGTCGTAGTTTGTAGTGTGTTTTTATTTCTGTTGTCTTTTTTTTCTTTTCTTTATTTTTACTCCGTCTTTTCCTGGGCTTTCTGTCCAGTTTTTTGTGATAAGTTATAAAGAAAACGATGATGATGATGATGTGTTACATAATTCCCCTTTTGCTTAGTATTGTTCAGATTTATCTTTCAGAATGGTTTCCTCTACAAAAAAAAAAAAAAAAAAAATTATTTCTTACGTTGATAATACTCCTTCCAGTTTTGACGTCTTTCTCCGACACCCTTCACTTCTGAAACATAAGGGTGGTGATCGAATAAATTATTTGTGGAAAAAGTTATATTTTTTAATATTACTTAAATTTCACAATGTATGTATATAGTATGTATATATAAATTTCACAATCTATTATAGAGGCCGAGACCGAAACGTGACCTAATCACATTTAGCATTCACTTGCTTACCTTTTTTAGCCAAATTTTATTCTCTAGAGAATCTGAATAATTTTTGAGGAAAAGGTACGAAAATGTTTGTCCAAATCGATAATGAGCCAAATAAATACACTCCAATTCAAAGCCATTGGCGACTAGACACTTTCCAGCCCATGCCCAGTTCACGGACTAAAGAAAACATCGTAAGAAAATTATAAAGTACAGATGTTTTTCTTTTTTTTTTTTTTATTTAGTATTAGATCCCTATACAGAGTTCCTAATTTGAAATGTTCCTTGTTAAAAGTTTTGCTGCTCCGCGAGTTCCTCTTCGCCTCTATCAGATGTTTCAAAGCTTGAGGAATCCAGTATTGTTTCCAAACAGTTAATGCTGAGCTGTTGGCAATGCAATAAGATTCATGTTGAACTAATTTCGTTACAATGTTAGCATTTGCATTAGTATTTTTACTGTTTGGATACGGACAGTGTCAGTGTACTTGGAGTGCGTATACGTCTGAGCTTGATAAATTTGGAGATTTGAAATTAATTTGTGAGGTTGAAAAACTGCAAGAAGTCAGTCATATTGTAACGAGAGACTTAATAAACAATCCGTCATTTTCAGAACGGACAGTCTCCTTATTTGTGGTATGTGGCTCCAGTTTTCCTTCTATGCAAAGTGCTGTGAGTGATTTTTCCTTAAAGAGGCTTACGAGACTTAGTGATATAACTATTCATGGATGTCAAATTAATAACCTACAACAGGACTTTTTCAAATTTTTGAAGACTTCAGGCATAAAGTCCTTAAACTTGTCTAGAAATGACATTCGGAATATAGAAAATTTCGCCTTTGAAACATTCCCTGATCTTGAAATACTTACTCTTGACAATAATGAATTGACTACTATTCAAAAAGAGGTATTTAAGCATCTTATAAGGTTGAAGACTTTAAGTTTATCAAATAACAAATTGGGAAACATTGACATAGGTGCTTTTGACAAATTAATTAGTTTGCAAATACTAAATGTTGACAATAATGAGATAGTAGATATCAATGGAGTATTTAATGGACTGGTAAATTTGCGTTCACTCACTCTCTCACAAAACCGAATCTCATTGTTTGACTTTTCTTTTTTACCTAAGAATCTTGAACAGCTTGATATGCGCCGAAATGAAATTAGTGAAATTGGAAACTACTTTGAGCTGCAAGGTCAACTGAGCCTGAAATCCCTCGACATGAGTTTCAATTTAATCCAGTCAATCAAGGATTTGAATGTGCCTAACCAAGTGCAAAACTTGATTTTGAACCATAATCGGATAAGTGAAGTGGCTCAAAACACTTTTGTAGGGAAGTTAAATTTAACGAGAATCGATTTGACGTGGAATCAACTTAAACATCTGGACATCAGCTCATTTTGGCTAAGCCCGTTAGCACATTCTAAGCCGAGTCTTTACCTTGGAAATAATCCTTTAGTATGTGATTGTTCTCTTGAATGGCTTCCAAGACTTATTAATTCGGCAACCTCTCAACCAGAATTAATGGACGCAAGTGACGTAGAATGTGAACTAGTAGATAATCAGGGCACACGATCTCTCCTTGAAATGCGAAAAGATGAATTTCTCTGCTCATATGAATCTCATTGCTTCGCACTCTGTCACTGCTGTGACTTCGATGCTTGTGACTGCGAGATGGCATGTCCAGCTGGGTGTGTTTGTTATCATGATAATCCATGGGCTAATAATTATGTACAATGCTCGAATACAGGCTCATCAGTCCTTCCTGCTAATGTACCGATGGACGTTACACATTTAGCTCTTGACGGTAATCAATACTCTCAGATGAAAAGTCATAGCTTTATTGGAAGGAAAAACCTAAAGTCGTTATTTTTGAATTCGAGTCAAATAAATAGCCTTCAGAATAGAACATTTCACGGACTAGCCAATTTAGAAATTCTTCATCTTGAAGATAATTTTCTGAAGAAAATATATTCATGGGATTTCGAATCTCTCGAGAGTCTGAAGGAAATTTATTTACAAAACAATCAAATTCAAACAATTTTCCCAGAAGCATTTTCTCACATCAGAAATTTGCAGATACTTAATCTAGTTGGCAACGAATTAACCAATTTACCAGATGGGATTTTTATATCTAATCCAAAGTTGGAAATTTTATCTCTAAATGAAAATCCATGGACCTGTGGATGTAATTTGGCAATGACGCTGAATACCTGGACAGACAATTCACCCTTAAAATTAGAACAATCTTCCCTCATCTTTTGTACTAATGAGCTAGGGGTGTTTCAGAGTATGCTAGCATTAACAGAAATTTGTGATTCCGGCGAAGCTT